>NW_027021336.1:0-183862 GCF_036884655.1 Musa acuminata AAA Group | reverse complement strand
CGGCAAGCTCCCTACTCATTCTTGGCTAGTTCCAGCAGCATTCCCGACGAACCTTCGGACTTCCGTCGAATCTCGAACTCGCAATGAATCCTTCGTGCTTGACTCCAACACTTTGTTTTGCTTTATGTCTTCGTCGTTATCATAGTTAATCCTGCACACACAAGCAAAAACTTTACTCCGATCTAGACAATTATTATAAAGCGAATTGACATTCTATTTCCCGGCACGTCATTGGTTGGCACTTCGTTCGATTCTTCGGCGCATCGTCCTCTCTTGCGGCTTGTTGCCCAATCGGCGATTGACCTCCGCAACGCCGATATCCTTGGCGCAATTCCATTCTTGGCCCGATGCCCGACGTCCGAAGCCTTCTGCCATCCAATATCCTAACGTGATCTCCTCCGGCGCAACATCAATTCCTCCTGCCTTAATTGTCTAATCCTGATCGAGTAGACCTGCATCACTCAAAATGCAGTTAAATATAAATATAATTATCAATTGGTTTCATCATCAAAATACGAGATTCAACGGACCCTAACTATTCACGCATGAGAGTGGACTTCCCTAGATGGGAAGAAGGAGACCCAATTGGTTGGATCTCGCGCGCGGAGCGGTATTTTCGGTACCATAAAACTGCGGACGCATCCATGGTGAAAATTACAGCTATACATCTTGAAGGGGATGCTATACAGTGGTTTGACTGGTTTGAACACACTTATGGAGTCCTTTCATGGCGACAATTCAAAGAAGGACTGCTGATCCGCTTCGGACCAACCGATTACGAGAACATTGACGGACAACTAGCAAAGATCCGACAAACCTCCACCATTCAGGAGTACCAAACCAGGTTTGAAAGGTTATCTAATCAAACTCATGATTGGTCTAAAAAAAAGCTATTGGGGACCTTCATTGAGGGCTTGAAGCCGGAGATCCAAGGAGAAGTTAAAGCACGACAACCATACACGCTTATGGCAGCCATCTCTTTCGCACGACTTCAAGATGACCGATTGAACCATGAAGCCTGGAGGACTAGGATCACTCCTCGACCTATAATATTAAAGCCCTCACCCCCCCTATTATCAACCGAGTCCCTGCACCAAAAAGGTTGACAAGAGAAGAACTTCGGGAGCGATCTGCGAAGGGGTTATGTTGGCATTGTGATGAGCCGTGGAGCCGCGAGCATCATTGTAAAAAAGGTAGACTTCTTATGATTGAACCAGTAGAAGAAGTGGTCATTGAACATCTAGAAGTGAGCCTTGAACATGAAGAAGAAGATATGGAAGAAGAGCCACAGCCGACCGACATTATGGTACACGCACTAGCCGGCTGCTCAAATCCGCAAACGATGAAAGTTGGAGGCCTTCTCAAACAACAGCCAATCACTGTTCTCATCGACACGGGTAGCACTAATAACTTCCTGAATAGTGAGGTTGCTGCTCGGATGGCACTGCATATTGAAGGTTGCAGCAAGTTCGACGTAAAGGTTGCCGACGGTAGAATCCTAAAGTGCGACCAAAGATGCTCGCAGGTGAAACTATTACTGCAAGACCAAGAAATTATCACAGATTTCTTCCTCCTACCAATCGATGACTATGAGGTAGTGCTTGGTATAGAATGGCTGACTACACTAGGTGATGTCTCTTGGAACTTTTCTAAATTAATTATGAAATTCTACTGTAAGGGCAAACAGATCATCCTACGTGGGAAGCGCGGAAGCAACGTTACCACTATTTCGACCCAACGAAATAAGTGCCCAGCAAGCCAATCACGTGAGTGATGGCACGTGTGACTTGATACAGAATCTTTTTGCTTATTATATTTTGGCGTATATCACTTTATAACTATTGCATAAATGCATATATATTGTGATGTCCTTGGATTTGTGCAATGGGAATCGGATCGTGATGAGATCACGATAATGAGACCGATTCACCTTTAAACACATATCCTAAATAATCCCGGTCATAGGTTACTCGAGAGGGACATCGTGATAACCGGATAGACTGGTGTGCTGTATACCCGTCCATATGATGGATGCAGCTGGTCTCATAGCTGCTCGTGTAGGGACACTAGGGATACAGTACAGGTGCTCATTGGAGAATGAGTTCACTGATTGATCCGCTTACGGAATGCTGGATGGTTGATGATGCCTTATTGTCAGACAACGATTCCGTAGTCCTAGTGGTGTATCTGGTTCTTAGACTTGAGACACCAAGGATGTCCTGTATGAGTGCTCCACTCTTTGATACCAAACTTATAGGTTTGGCTGTTCCCAGATCTAGTACAGCTGGTCATTGGGAGTGGTAGTCGACCTTACGAGGGCTATTGAGTGTCGATAGAGGATCATCCACTCTCGATATCATGAGAGGAATATCCCATGTGTTCTTGCTCAGACAAATCCCTGGCCAGGGTCATTCGGGTTGAGAGAGAAAGAGTTCTCCGGGAGAATCCGATTAGAGCGAGACTCGAGTAGAAACCGTATGGGTCTGACAGCACCATGCTCGATATACGGTCTCTGGGATATTAGATGGATGAGGGACTATAGGTACATGGTAACTGAGGACAGACAGGTCCAATGGATTGGATTCCCCTGTATCGTCTGGGGACTACGGCGTAGTGGCCTAGTACTTCCGTAGTCGATGAGTCGAGTGAATTATTACAGAGATAATAATTCACTGAGTTAGAAGGAGTTCTGACAGGTATGACTCACGGCCAGCTCGATATTGGGCCTAGAGGGTCACACACATATGGTAGGCATTGCGATGAGTAGAGGTTCGGATATGAGATATCCGACGGAGCCCTTGTCTTATTGGATGCAGATCCAATACCCACTAGGGAAAGGACCCATTAGGGTTTTGACACGGGATCTCTATAAATAGGAGGGATTCACAGCCTCATAGGCTAGAGTCTTTGCTTGCCCTTCCTATTCTCCTCTCCCTCTCCCCTCAGAGTAGGCCTGGAGTTTTGAGGAGCGTCGTCGCAACCCTGCTGTGTGGATCACCGCTAGAGAGGAGGACGCTTGACCTCCTTCACCCTCTCCTAAGGATCTGCAAGGAAACAGGGATATACGATCTCCCTAGGTAACACAATCTCTATACGCAGTTTTGTGTTTTTTGCGGATTTTGCGCACCAATCTTCGCACGACGATGAACATCTTTTTGGGAATCGGGGATTTTTGTTTTCTTGTTCTTCCGCTGCGCATATGATGTCGCCCCCCTATGATAACCCAACAGTGGTATCAGAGCCAGGTTGTTCGTGCGAATGATTGGTTTTGAACTGCGTGTGTTGTGTTTAGGAAGAATATTGACGTCAAAATCGTTGACGCAAAAGCGATAAAGGGCAGCAACAGTTGCTGCCCTCGATCTGCATACCTGCAGCCACCTGCAGCGGCAGCCGCAGCTGCAGCCGCAGCCAGGCAGCACAGCGCCGGCGCATGCGCAAGCGCTGTGCCTGCAGCAGCCGGCCGGCGGTCTGCTTGCAGCAGGCTTGCTGCTGGCGGGGTTGGCAACCCACGGGCAGAGGCGCCGCAGGGAAGCGGCGCCTGCCGCCGATAGGAAGCGGCGCCTGCCGCCGAAAGGAAGCGGCGCCTGCCGCCGCTGCTCCCGCGGGCGAAACCCCCCCACAGGGGCGGCCGCCCGGCGGTACAGCACCGTCTGCGGAGGCAGTGGCGCCCGAAGGGGGCGCCCACCCGCAGCGGCATCGCCGCCAGCGGGCGTGCCGCCTGCAGGCGAGGGCAGTGCCCTCGCCCCGCCGCACAGGCCGCCGCCGGTAGGGTGGCGGCGGCGGCAGCAGCAAAAAGGGCAAAGGGTATTAGGGTTTTCTGGGCAAAAGACAGTTTTACCCCTCGGAATTTGAGAAATTCCAGTTTCTGTCTTTTGTCCAAATTACGAAAATACCCTTAGGAATTGAGAAATTCCCTATATATCCCTGATTTCAGAAAATATTAATTAATTAAAAGGTTTAGTTGATTATTATTTTTATTATTATCTAGTAGTCCTACATGATGATGATTATTTATACATGTGATGTATGATGTGTGGACGGATGATCATGGACCGTGTGATGTGTGTACTTGTGATTATTATTATTGAGGTCTGCGAACCTCCATTATATTTCTCGTTTATTGTCGGGCCTGCGTGCCTATGATTAAGTTGTAATCACATGAGGAGGCGCAGCGGGAGCGTGGATGCGACAGCGGGACCCACGAGACGGACGATCGTGTTGCATGGAGATGCATCAAGATGTCGACGAAACCGACGAGGACGAGATGGACGATCACAGGGCATGGAGATGCACCGTTGCACACATAGATCTTGATGTGAGTGATTAGGCCTACTGGCTCGGGCCTAATCATATTAGGTTATGGTCCATGATCATCTGGTGTGATTGCTTATACACATACTAGATATGTATATATATTTGCATGCGATGTAGATATATATTAAATATGTATATGTGTGACATGTCATATTAGGAGACCAAATCATAGAAACATCTCTCGATAAAATTAAGTCGGTAAACGTGAGGCAATTAGATTGACCCACGTGGCCTTCCATCGTTATGAGTAGGAACCGAATCCCGGTGTAGGTTGAGTTGGTCGAGTCCCTCGAGACTCACCTATATCGCGATTCGCTATCTTGCTTACGACATAGAGATGTCACCGGTGACCTGAGGGCATGATATGCTTGGTCGAGTCCCTCGAGGGTATATCATCAAATCAGACTCATCTTGTAACGAAGGTGTTGACTTAACCGAGCATCATGGTTGGTCGAGTCCCTCGAGGCCATGGTGATTCGGAGGCCGAACAGGACGGGAATCACAAGGAGTTGTGATCGGCAAGAGTTGTCTACCTTTTAGGCTTAGTGTGATTGGTCGAGTCCCTCGAGGTTACACTAAGACGCTGATTGGATCCTGATCCCCACTAGAAGTCTGCCGGAGACTTCCGTTTCACGTGCTGAGGGTGTCGCGTGACTCGTTAGTAAAATAGTGGGAGCATATTAAGATAGAAGTTCATATCTTGATAGTTTATTTCTTGCAAAATCTGCATGTTATTCATTTTTGCTACATCTTTATTTTCAGAAAATGTCGCTTTCAAATCCCTTACGTGGCATACTTGATGTCAACCGCCTCACTGGTCCAAATTATACGGATTGGCTCCGTAACTTGAGAATTGTTCTCACAGCGGAGAAAATCGTGTACGTCCTTGATACAGTGATGCCTACGCCCGAAGAAGGGGCAAGCGAGGATGAGATCGCTCGCTACGTGAAGTACATTGATGACTCCACTCTTGCTCAGTGCTATATGTTGGGCTCTATGACTCCAGAGTTACAGAGACAACATGAAAAGATGGATGCTAGATCCATTCTCCTACATGTCCGTAAATTGTTTGAGGAACAGGGAAGGACTCAACGATATGAGATATCCAAGAGCCTTTTCCGCGCTAGGATGACTGAGGGGACACCGGTTCAGAACCATGTCCTAAAGATGATTGAGTGGATAGAGAAACTCACAGGTCTAGGAATGGTCCTAGAGGATAACTTGTGTGTGGACATTGTGCTTCAGTCCCTACCAGATTCCTTTTCACAGTTCATAATGAATTTTAATATGAACAAGCTTGAGGTGACTCTCCCAGAGCTCCTCAATATGTTGAGGGAGGCAGAGAGTACTATTAAGAAAGAGAAGCCAGTTCTCTACACTGGTGAGACCAGAAAGAAAAGGAAAGCAGAAAGGTCCCTTAAGAAGGGAAAGGGCAAGGGCAAACAAGGTAAAGCAAAGGTTGCTAAGAAAGACTCAGCAAAGGACAAAGGCCAGTGCTTCCACTGTGGTAAAGATGGGCATTGGAAGAGAAACTGCAAAGAGTACCTTGCAGAAAGGGCGAAACAGAAGCTTGGTGAAGCTTCAGGTACATTCATGATCAATCTCCAATTGGCAGATTTTTGTGATAGTGCATTGGTATTGGATACCAGTATTGCTTATTACATCTACAATTTATTATAAATTCTAGCAAAGCCGAGGGGAGATTGACGAGAGGAATATTGCATAAAGGTTTGTTTATGCAAGACACTACTCCACATATCATGAATATAAGTGTCTAAGAGGAAACGAGATGAGGTGAACAATGCATACCTATGGCATTGTAGGCTAGGTCACATCCATGAAAGAATGATTCAAAAGTTACTAAATAATGGATATCTAGATCCATTCGACTATGTGTCATATGTAACTTGTGAGCCTTGTATTCGTGGAAAACTGATCAACTCTCCATTTAGTGGAATTGGAGAGAGAGCCACTGAGTTGTTGGAACTCATACATAGTGATGTATGTGGACCCATGTCAACTCATGCCATTGGAGGTTACTCCTACTTCATTACATTTACTGATGATTTCTCAAGGTATGGATATGTGTACTTAATGAAGTACAAGACCGAGGCCTTTTGAGAAATTCAGAGAGTATAAGAATGAGGTGGAGAACCAGACTGGAAAGAGTATCAAAACTCTTCGATCAGATCGAGGAGGTGAGTACTTAAGTACAGAGTTTACTCACTTCCTCAAGGACCATGGGATATTATCCCAATGGACACCTCCTTATACACCTCAGCTCAATGGTGTCTCTGAAAGGAGAAATCGTACTTTATTAGATATGGTACGGTCCATGATGAGTTTCGCTGACCTACCCATCTCATTCTGGGGATATGCCCTAGAAACCGCAGCTTACCTTCTGAACAGAGTTCCAACTAAGTCGGTGGTGTCTACACCATATGAGATATGGAAAGGGAAGAAGCCTGATCTTAAAGTAGTTAAGATTTGGGGCTGCTCTGCCCATGTTAAAAGACACAACCCCGATAAGTTAGAATCAAGGACAGGGCGATGTAAATTTGTGGGATACCCCAAGGAAACTTGTGGGTATTACTTCTATCATCTCGAGGACCAAAAGGTCTTTGTAGCTAAGAGAGCAGTGTTCCTTGAGAAGGAACACATTCTTGACGGAGACAGTGGGAGAATGATAGAATTGAGCGAGGTTGGAGAACCAAGCTCAAGCACCACTCTACAGCCCGAGTCTGTTCAGGTATCTAATACACAAGTTTCAACTTTACGCAGGTCTGATAGAGTATCCCATCCTCCTGAGAGATATGTGGGACATATTAGAGCAGAGGATGTAGAGGATATTGATCCTCAGACCTACGAGGAGGCTATTATGAGTATAGACTCCGGGAAGTGGAAAGAAGCCATGAATTCTGAGATGGATTCTATGTACTCCAATAAGGTTTGGAACCTAGTTGATGCACCCGAAGGTATTGTACCCATCGGTTGCAAGTGGATCTTTAAGAAAAAGATCGGAGTAGATGGAAAGGTAGAGACCTATAAAGCAAGGCTAGTGGCTAAGGGGTATCGTCAAAGGCAAGGTGTTGACTACGACGAAACTTTCTCACCCGTAGCAATGCTAAAATCCATCAGAATTCTTTTGGCTATTGCAGCATACTATGATTATGAGATCTGGCAGATGGATGTGAAAACCGCATTCCTCAACGGGAACCTCGAGGAGGAGGTGTATATGATGCAACCTAAGAGATTCGTGTCCAAGAACTGCCCAGATAAGGTGTGTAGGTTGCTTAGATCCATTTATGGACTAAAGCAAGCTTCCCGAAGTTGGAACATAAGATTTGATGAGGCAATCAGATCTTATGACTTCGTTAAGAACGAAGATGAGCCTTGTGTATACAGAAAGGTAAGTGGGAGCGCTATTAGCTTTTTGGTGTTATATGTGGATGACATCCTCATCATTGGGAATGACATAGGAATGCTATCCACAATAAAGGCTTGGTTATCTAGACACTTCTCCATGAAGGACTTAGGAGAAGCATCTTATATCTTGGGGATTAGAATCTATAGAGATAGATCCAAGAGGATGCTTGGCTTGTCCCAGTCCAGGTACATAGAAACCATTGTCAAAAGGTTTGGCATGGAAAATTCCAAGAGAGGTCTCATACCG
Organism: Musa acuminata AAA Group; assembly: GCF_036884655.1. Lineage (NCBI taxonomy): Eukaryota > Viridiplantae > Streptophyta > Magnoliopsida > Zingiberales > Musaceae > Musa > Musa acuminata. The sequence continues at coordinate 175,875 of NW_027021336.1, read as the reverse complement.
ATGAGACATGGGATATCGCTTTCTACGAGTATGTCCCCAAAGACTCCAGAAGAAAGGGCGAACATGGATATGATACCTTATGCCTCAGCAATAGGGTCTATCATGTATGCCATGCTATGTACTAGGCCTGATATAGCGCATGCTCTGAGTGTCACGAGCAGGTATCAGGCGGATCCAGGCTTGGAGCACTGGAAAGCAGTAAAGTGTATCCTTAAGTACTTGAGAAGGACTAAGGATCTTTTACTAGTATATGGAGGTAATAGCCTTAAGGTTGAAGGCTACACTGACTCAAGTTTTCAGTCTGATGTCGATGATAGCAAGTCGAATTCAGGGTATGTGTACACCTTGAATGGAGGAGCAGTGTGCTGGAAGAGTTCCAAGCAAGATACTACTGCTGACTCAACCATAGAGGCGGAGTACATTGCTGCATTAGATGCAGCAAAGGAGGGAGTCTGGGTGAAGAAGTTCATCACAGATTTGGGAGTCGATACAGATAGCGACAAGTCGACTTCCTTATATTGCGACAACTATGGGGTGATTACTCAAATAAGGGAACCCGGGTCTTATCAGAAGTGTTCTGAGGAGGTTCCAGCTTATAAGAGAGATCGTAACCCGAGGAGATGTAGCAGTGGAAAGAGTTCCATCCGAAGATAACATTGCAGATCCACTGACAAAGCCGTTGTCTCATTTTGTCTTTGAGCATCACAGGGGTCTGATGGGGATCAGACACATAGGTGATTGGCTTTAGGTCAAGTGGGAGATTGCTAGTCATAAGTGCCCAGCAAGCCAATCACGTGAGTGATGGCACGTGTGACTTGATACAGAATCTTTTTGCTTATTATATTTTGGCGTATATCACTTTATAACTATTGCATAAATGCATATATATTGTGATGTCCTTGGATTTGTGCAATGGGAATCGGATCGTGATGAGATCACGATAATGAGACCGATTCACCTTTAAACACATATCCTAAATAATCCCGGTCATAGGTTACTCGAGAGGGACATCATGATAACCGGATAGACTGGTGTGCTGTATACCCGTCCATATGATGGATGCAGCTGGTCTCATAGCTGCTCGTGTAGGGACACTAGGGATACAGTACAGGTGCTCATTGGAGAATGAGTTCACTGATTGATCCGCTTACGGAATGCTGGATGGTTGATGATGCCTTATTGTCAGACAACGATTCCGTAGTCCTAGTGGTGTATCTGGTTCTTAGACTTGAGACACCAAGGATGTCCTGTATGAGTGCTCCACTCTTTGATACCAGACTTATAGGTTTGGCTGTTCCCAGATCTAGTACAGCTGGTCATTGGGAGTGGTAGTCGACCTTACGAGGGCTATTGAGTGTCGATAGAGGATCATCCACTCTCGGTATCATGAGAGGAATATCCCATGTGTTCTTGCTCAGACAAATCCCTGGCCAGGGTCATTCGGGTTGAGAGAGAAAGAGTTCTCCGGGAGAATCCGATTAGAGCGAGACTCGAGTAGAAACCGTATGGGTCTGACAGCACCATGCTCGATATACGGTCTCTGGGATATTAGATGGATGAGGGACTATAGGTACATGGTAACTGAGGACAGACAGGTCCAATGGATTGGATTCCCCTGTATCGTCTGGGGACTACGGCGTAGTGGCCTAGTACTTCCGTAGTCGATGAGTCGAGTGAATTATTACAGAGATAATAATTCACTGAGTTAGAAGGAGTTCTGACAGGTATGACTCACGGCCAGCTCGATATTGGGCCTAGAGGGTCACACACATATGGTAGGCATTGCGATGAGTAGAGGTTCGGATATGAGATATCCGACGGAGCCCTTGTCTTATTGGATGCAGATCCAATACCCACTAGGGAAAGGACCCATTAGGGTTTTGACACGGGATCTCTATAAATAGGAGGGATTCACAGCCTCATAGGCTAGAGTCTTTGCTTGCCCTTCCTATTCTCCTCTCCCTCTCCCCTCAGAGTAGGCCTGGAGTTTTGAGGAGCGTCGTCGCAACCCTGCTGTGTGGATCACCGCTAGAGAGGAGGACGCTTGACCTCCTTCACCCTCTCCTAAGGATCTGCAAGGAAACAGGGATATACGATCTCCCTAGGTAACACAATCTCTATACGCAGTTTTGTGTTTTTTGCGGATTTTGCGCACCAATCTTCGCACGACGATGAACATCTTTTTGGGAATCGGGGATTTTTGTTTTCTTGTTCTTCCGCTGCGCATATGATGTCGCCCCCCTATGATAACCCAACAGCTTGGTATAGAATGGCTGACTACACTAGGTGATGTCTCTTGGAACTTTTCTAAATTAATTATGAAATTCTACTGTAAGGGCAAACAGATCATCCTACGTGGGAAGCGCGGAAGCAACGTTACCACTATTTCGACCCAACGAATGGAGAAAGTTTTGCACAAGGTAAATGGTGGCTTTTTGATGCATCTCCAGCCACAACCAGAAGAGAAGAAAATAGAAATTGAAGATCAAAATCTTGCCCAATTACTTACTGAATTTGCTGACATATTTGCTGAACCGCGCGGTCTTCCTCCTTCTCGGCAACATGACCATCGAATTCTAATCCTTCCGGGCAAGCTACCAGCGAACACTCGACCATACCGATATCCTCACCTCCAAAAATATGAAATTGAAAAGATCGTAAAGGAGATGCTTGAAACAAGGGTGATTCGGCCAAGTTGCAGCCCCTATTCCTCACCGGTGCTACTTGTACACAAGAAGGACGAAACTTGGCGGATGTGCATCGACTACCGAGCTTTAAATGGCATCATCGTCAAAGATAAATACCCAAAACTAGTGGTGGATGAACTTCTTGATGAATTAAAAGGAGCTCGAGTCTTCACGAAGTTGGACCTCCGATCCGGTTACCACCAAATTCGGGTATGTGACGATGACATTCCAAAAACTGCATTTCGCACACATGATGGCCATTATGAATTCTTGGTAATGCCTTTTGGACTCACTAATACTCCTTCAACCTTTCAAAGTCTCATGAATGATATATTTCGGAGCTTTCTTCGTAAATTTGTGCTGGTATTTTTCGATGATATTCTCGTTTACAACCCTTCTCTTGAGACTCACTTTCAGCATTTACGGATTGTTTTGACAATCCTTCGGGAGAATACTCTTTTTGTTAAGCAACCAAAGTGCAGCTTTCTCTAGCAAAAAGTAGAGTACCTTGAGCATATAATATCAGAAGAAGGAGTGGCGGTAGACCCAACAAAAATTGAGGCAATGCAAGGCTGGCCGAAACCTACAAACGTGAAATTACTACGGGGGTTCCTTGGACTAACGGGCTACTACCGAAAATTTGTTAAGGACTATGGGAAGATCAGTGCACCACTCACTTCTTTACTGAAAAAAGATGCTTTTCAATGGTCGGACAAAGCCTCTACTGCCTTCGACAAACTTAAAGCGGCCATGACAACGACGCCGGTGCTTGCGCTACCAGATTTCAATAGACCCTTCATCATTGAGGCCGACGCATCTGGAGTCAGAATTGGAGCCGTTCTCATGCAAAATGGTCAACCACTCGCATACACTAGCAAGGCATTATCTCCCTCCCATCAAAACATGTCAGTATATGATAAGGAGATGCTTGCAATTGTACACGCAGTAACGAGGTGGAGACCCTACTTGATCGGCCGGCGATTTCAAATTAAAACTGACCATAAAAGCCTCAAGTACTTTTTGGAGCAAAAGATAACATCCCCTGAGCAGCAAAAATGGGTAATCAAACTTCTTGGATTTGATTATGAAATTATTTACAAAAAGGGGAAAGAAAACGTTGTTGCAGATGCACTCTCACGGCTACCTGAACAAGCTAAGGTTTCAACCATCTCCCTTCCTACCACCGGTCTCCTCGAGGACATTAGGGAAGAATGGAAGAAGGATCCAGAGATTAGCAACATCATAAAAAAATTGGAGGAGGATCCAAGTGTAATAGCCCACTACACTTGGGATTCGAGGGATCTATGCTACAAAGGTCACATTGTGCTTATACCTGACTCCCCTTGCATCGTAATCATCTTGCGTGAAAGACACTCCATACCTTCAATAGGGCACTCTAGATTCCTAAGAACCTACAAAAGAGTGAAGCAAAATTTTTATTGGAGAGGGATAAAAAAAATTATTACTGAATATGTGGCACAATGTGATGTATGTCAACAGCACAAGGGTGAAACTGTGGCAAATCCAGGGAAGCTACAACCACTACCCATACCAGACTCAGTGTGGACTGACATTTCCATGGACTTCATTGAAGGGCTGCCATCTTCCAAAGGTAAAAGAACGATTCTCGTGGTGGTTAATCGACTTACGAAATATGCTCATTTTTGTGCTGTGAGAAATCCCTACACTGCTGCTAGTATTGCCCAGATTTTCATAGAAAATATTGTTAAACTGCATGGGATGCCAAGGTCCATCGTAAGTGATCGTGATAGGATCTTCACTAGTAAATTTTGGACCGAGTTATTTCAGTTACAAGGCACCAAACTCAAGATGAGCACAGCGTATCATCCACAAACTGACGGTCAAACAGAGGTAGTGAATAGGTGCTTATAGATGTATCTCTGGTGTTTCGCTAGCGACCGACCAAAAGAGTGGGCGAAATGGCTTCCCTGGGCCGAATGGTGGTATAATACTACATATCATTCATCTACAAAATGTGCCCCTTATGAAGCATTGTATGGTTGACCAGCCACTGTGATTCGAAAGTATGTAATTGGCTCGGCCAAGGTAGATCAGGTTGACCAAGAATTGATTGATAGGGACAAACTTTTACAACTGTTAAAAGATAATCTCTCTACCGCTCAAGCCAGAATGAAGCAGCAAGCCAACACACGACGAAGTGAAAGAGAATTTTCAGTGGGAGATTGGGTCTATCTTCGCCTACAACCATACAAGCAACTCTCTATCAACACTCGAGCCTCCATGAAGCTATCCCCACATTTTTATGGGCCCTATCAGATCATAGAGCGTATTGGAGCCGTGGCGTACAGACTTAAATTACCTAAGGATGCCAAAATTCACCCTGTCTTCCACGTATCATGCCTAAAGCCCAAGTTGGGAGAACACGAGTCACCCCAGATCCAACTGCCCAACACAACTGAGGATGGAGTTATTAAAGCCCAACCACAAGCCATCCTCGATCGCAGGATCGTGATGCGTCGCCGACATCCCTCTACTGAAGTACTAGTGCATTGGAATAATCTACCACTTGAAGATGCCACATGGGAACCATATGATGAGCTGAAAACCCGATTCCCTGAGTTCGTGGAATCTCAACCTTGAGGACAAGGCTGATTTGAAGAGGGCGGGTCTGTTAGGACTCTAGCTAGGAGAGTCCTAATTGAGAGAAACATTCTATTAGGACTCTAGCTAGGAGAGTCCTAATTGAGAGGGACATTCTGTTAGGACTCTAGCTAGGAGAGTCCTAATTGAGAGGGACATTCATGTAGGAGGTTTTTTCTTAGAGAAGAATTAGGAGTTGTAAGGGAATAGGGGTCTTGAGTAGGAGTCCTATTAGGAGTTGGTTATAAGTAAGAGTTTTAATTAGGAGTCATATTAGGAGTTAGGGTTTAGAAGCCCTATAAATAGCCATGTATTCCTTCTCTTTTGATAGGCAATAGATGAATCTTTTCTGCAGCCTTTGAGCAGCAACTTGGAGGGAGGAACCCCTATAGAGTTCCAAGGAGGCCGATCCCCTAAAGAGATCAGCCCCAAGTTTAGAATATACAAGGGTTCTATCAGTAACCATGACTCAACATAAAAGAATCAAACCTCTTATACCACTGTCTTAGAGACTACTTCAATCCGTACAAGAATTTCTTTAACAAGCAAACATGGTCATCCTTACCATCAACTTTAAATCCATGAGGTTGTTCCATGTAAATTTGTTCTTCAAGTTCACAATATAAGAAAGCTATCTTGACATCAAGTTACTCCAATTCCAAATCATACATGGCAACTAAAGCAAGCAAAACACGAATAGAGCTATGTTTAACAACAGGCGAAAATACGTCATGAAAATCAACACCATGTACCTGACTATAGCCATTTGTAACCAAACGTGCTTTGTACCTTGCATCTTCAACCCCTGGAATACCTTCCTTCCTTTTGAAGACTCATTTGCATCCAATAATTTTCTTACCTGAATGCAGCTTCATAAGATCCCAAGTTCTATTCTGATGGAGAGATTCAATTTCTTCATTCATCGCAATCAACCACTTAGCGGAATTATCATAAGAAACTGCATCTGAGTAGGTAGTAGGTTCGCCAACTTCACTTGTTTCTTCTACAACAAACAAAGCATATGCAATTAAATTTGCATATCTTTGTGGTGGTCAAATATCTCTCCATGGTCTATTCTTGGCTATGGAATATTGCTCTTCCTCTAGATCATCTTCGTTAGTAGACTTGGGATCATCTAATGGCATTCTTTGAGTAGAAGCGTTCGATTGAAAAGAATCAGAACTACCAATCTCAAGCTCCACCTGCTTCTGCGCACTATCATTTGTACAACTAGTAGATTCCTCTTTGGAAGATAACATAGATAATTCATTAAAAGTAACATCTCTACTGATTATAAATTTTAGGGATTTGGGATCAGAACACCATAATCTGTATCCTTTCACCCTAGAAGCATACCCAAGGAAAATGCACTTTTAGCTCGAGGCTCTAATTTTCTTTCATTTACATGCATATATGCTGGACACCCAAAAAACTTTAAATCAGAGTAATTAGTAGGAGTACATGACCAAACTTCCTCCGGAGTTTTAAAGTCAAGTGCTACAGAAGGAGCGCGGTTAACAACGTAACAGGCCATATTAATCGCCTTTGCCCAAAAGTCCTTTGTCAACCCTGCATTTGAGATCATACACCTTGCTCTCTCCGAGAGTGTTCTGTTCATACATTCGGCCACACCATTTTGCTGAGGCGTCATCCTAACAGTGCGATGCCGAACAATTCCTTCATTTTTACATAATTCATCAAAGTCACCTTCACAAAATTTCATGTCATTATCTGTTCGAAGCCGCTTAATCTATTTACTTGTTTGCTTCTCAATCAAAGCCTTTCATTGTTTAAAGTTAGAAAAACATCATTTTTATGTTTCAGAAAATAAACCCAAATTTTCTTGGAAGAATCGTCAATGAAAGTTAACATATACTTGGCACCACCCTTAGACTGAACACGAGTTAGACCCCAAAGGTCTGAATGAATATAGTCAAGAGTACCTTTCATTTTGTGAACTGTCGAAAAATTGAAGCTGACTCTTTTCTGCTTTCCAAAAATGCAGTGTTCATAGAAATCCAGTGGTCCAGTACTCTGTCCGCAAAGAAGACCCCTTTTGCTCAATATGCTCAAACCTTTTTCGCTCATATGACCCAAACGTATATGCCATAATTTGGTGATGTCAGAATTAGACAATGATGATGATGAGACTGCAACCGAGCCTGTGATAGTAGTTCCCTAAAAAATATACAAGCTACTAGACCTACAAGCTTTCATAACAACAAGGGCACTTCTAGAAACTTTCATAACTCCACCTTCAGTTGCGTATTTACACCCAAGAGCCTCTAGGGTACCTAAATAGTTGAGATTCTTTTTTAAATTAGGAATATGTCTAACATTAGTGAGCATCCTCACAATACCATCATGCATTTTAATTCGGATTGTGCCTCTACAAACAACATCATACGCGACATTATTGCCCATTAAAACAATTCCACCATTACAAGATTCATATGTGGAAAAAAATCTCTGTTAGTTTGGCAAGTCCCACATAGTCCCATATTAGGAAAATCAAGTTTAGTATCTCTTGTTTAAACTATAAATAAGGGCCTGGGCTTTGAAGTCAGAGGCATCACAAGAAAAACCTAAGTGTTTGCTTTGGGTTTAAGTCCACACTCAGTTAAATAGTTTGGGCTTATAGTTTGGGTTTTTCTTGTTTAGTATTTTCGGGTGTTTTATGGCCTAGGAACATCTTCCTAAGGCATTTGTAATTGTCCCTCTTTTATAGTAGTAATTTGCTCCTCCTTCGTCCGTGGATGTAGGTCAATTGACCAAACCACGTAAATTTGGTGTTCTTGTCTCTTTTTATATTTTTGCTTTATTGTCTTTATTGGGTTGCCAAATTACCCTGTGATAAATTCTTGGGGCCAGCTCTAACAAACTGGTATCAAATCTTGGTTTCGGGATCTTTTGGCAACGATGACAATAACAAAGATCATTGTCGAGAAATTCGATAGAAATGTCAACTTCGGCATGTGGCAGCTCAAGATAGAGGCCATTCTGGTTCAAGACGGAGTTGATTTAGCACTACAGGGAGCTGAGAATATTCCAAATGGTACGACAAAGGAAGATCTTATGGGTATAGATAAGAAGGCCCGATCAAGCATTATTCTAATTCTCTCTGACGAGGTTTTACAGGAGGTAGCTACGGAGACTACGGCTAAGAGCATGTAGGACAAGTTTAAAGCCTTGTATATGAAGAGGACATTGGAGAATCGTCTCTACTTGAAGCAAAGTTTGTATATACTTCGGATGACTGAAGGTACATCTATACTCTCACATCTTGATAAATTTGATCCCTTGGTTATGGATTTGGAGAATATAGATGTAAAAATTGATGATAAGGATAAGGCCCTATTACTTTTGTGTTCTCTTCCCCAATCATTTAATCATTTCCGTGATACTATGATTTATGGAAAAGAAACAATTTCGTATCAGGAAATTAAATCTGCACTAAAATCTAAGGAGCAGATAGACAGGGATATCACTAGGGAAAGTAGAGGGAATTAGGCTGAGGGTCTGGTTGTCAGGGGTAGAATAGATAAAAAAATTTTTGACAGTAGTAGATCTAAATCTAGATCTAAATCCAGACATAGAAATTTGGAGTGCAAATATTGTCATAAAATGGGGCACATTAAGGTTGATTGCTTTAAATTGAAAAATAAATTAAAGGAAAAGGGAAAACTTGTTGAGAAAACTACTGAGTCCGTTGAAGCTAGTGTAGCAGCTGATGAGAATTTTGGAAATATTTTCTTTGCTACTGATGACAGGACAAAGTCTAAAAATGAATGGATTTTAGATTCGGATTGTTCTTATCATATGTGTCCCAATAGAGATTTGTTTTCCACATATGAATCTTGTAATGGTGGAATTGTTTTGATGGGCAATGATGTCACGTGTGATGTTGTTGGTAGAGGCACAATCCGAATTAAAATGCATGATGGTATTGTGTGGATGCTCACTAATGTTAGACATGTTTCTGATTTAAAAAAGAATCTCATCTCTTTAGGCACCCTAGAGGCTCTTGTGTGTAAATACACAGCTGAAGATGGAGTTATGAAAGTTTTTAGAAGTGCCCTTGTTGTTATGAAAGCTTGTAGGTCTGGTAGCTTATATATTTTGCAGGGAACTACTGTCACAGGCTCGGTTGTAGTCTCGTCATCATCATTCTCTGATTCTGACATCACCAAATTATGGCATATGTGTTTGGGTCATATGAGCGAAAAATGTTTGAGCATATTGAGCAAAAGGGGTCTACGTTACGGACAAAGTACTAGGGCACTGGATTTCTGTAAACACTGTATTTTTGGAAAGCAGAAAAGAGTCAGCTTCAATTATCCGGCAGTTCACAAAATGAAAGGTACTCTTGACTATATTCATTCAGACCTTTGGGGTCCAGCTCGTGTTCAGTCTAAGGGTGGTGCCAGGTATATGTTGAATTTCATTGATGATTATTCCAGAAAAGTTTGAGTTTATTTTCTGAAGCATAAAAATGATGTTTTTTTAACATTTAAACAATGGAAGGCTTTAATTGAGAAGCAAACAGGTAAACAGATTAAGCGACTTCGAACAGATAATGACATGGAATTTTGTGAAGGTGACTTTGATGAATTCTGCAAAAATGAAGGAATTGTTCGGCATCGCACTGTTAGGATGACGCCTCAGCAAAATGGTGTGGTCAAATGTATGAACAGAACACTCTCGGAGAGAGCAAGGTGTATGATCTCAAATGCAGGGTTGACAAAGGACTTTTGGGTAGAGGCAATTAATATGGCCTGTTACGTTGTTAACCGCGCTCCTTCTGCAGCACTTGACTTTAAAACTCCGGAGGAAGTTTGGTCAGGTACTCCTGCTGATTACTTTGATTTAAAAATTTTTGGGTGTCCAACATACATGCATGTAAATGAAGGAAAATTAGAGCCTTAAGCTAAAAATGCATTTTCCTTGGGTATGCTTCTAGGGTGAAAGGATACAGATTATGGTGTTCTAATCCCAAATCCCCAAAATTTATAATCTGTAGAGATGTTACTTTTGATGAATTATCTATGTTATCTTCTAAAGAGGAATCTACTAGTTGTACAAATGATAGTACGCAGAAACAAGTGGAGCTTGAGATTGGTAGTTCTGATTCTTTTTAGTCGAACTCTTCTACTCAAAGAATACCAGTAGATGGTCCCGAGTCTACTGACGAATATAATCCAGAGGAAGAGCAATATTCCATAGCCAAGAATAGACCACAGAGAGATATTCGACCACCACAAAGATATGCAAATTTGGTTGCATATGCTTTGTCTGTTGTAGAAGAAACAAGTGAAGTTGGTGAGCCTACGTCCTACTCAGATGCAGTTTCTTTGTGATAATTCCGCTAAGTGGTTGATTGCGATGAATGAAGAAATTAAGTCTCTCCATCAGAATAGAACTTGGGATCTTGTGAAGCCGCCTTTAGGTAAGAAAATTGTTGGATGCAAATGGGTCTTCAAAAGGAAGGAAGGTATTCCAGGGGTTGAAGATGCAAGGTATAAAGCACGATTGGTTGCAAAGGGCTATAGTCAAGTACATGGTGTTGATTTTCATGACGTATTTTCACCTATTGTTAAACATAGCTCTATTCGTGTTTTGCTTGCTTTAGTTGCCATGTATGATTTGGAATTGGAGCAACTTGATGTCAAGACAGCTTTCTTACATGGTGAACTTAAAGAACAAATTTACATGTAACAACCTCATGGATTTAAAGTTGACGGTAAAGAAGACCATGTTTACTTGTTAAAGAAATCCTTATGCGGCGGAGGGCGGGGTCGCTGCCCTCGCCTACAGGCGGCACGCCCGCTGGCGACGCTACCCCTGCAGTTGGGCGCCGCCGCCTCCACGGGCGGGCGCCCCTATAGGCACCGCCCCTTCCGTGGGTGGTTCTTCTCGCGAGGCAGCGCCTGCAGGCGGTGCTACCTCGCCGGGCGGCCGTCCATGTGGGGTTTTTGCCCGCGGGAGCAGTGGCCACAGGCGCCGCTACCCTACGACGCGTCACCACGTGAGAGCAGCGGCCGCAGGTGCCGCTGCCCTTGTGCGTGGGCGTAGTGCCCGTGCAGGTGGTCGTCGTGCCTACGGCCCTACTTACGGGCACCGCCGCCTGCACGCACGCGGCCTTGCGGCTGCTGCTGCAGGCTGCCTGCTTGCATGCAGATGGCAGTGCTATCATCTTTGATGGTAGCGAGGGCAACAACAGTTGCTGCCCTTTTTTGCTTTTGTGTCAACCATTTTGACGTCAAAAGCTTCTCCAAAACACAACACACGCAGTTCAAAACCAATCTAATACACGAACAACCTGGCTCTGATGCCACTATTGGGAAATCTTGGGGGTGACATCACATGCGCAGCGGAAGAACAAGAAAACAAAATCCCCGATTCTTAAAGAGATGTTCGTCGTCGTGCGAAGATTGGTGCGCAAAATCCACGAAACTTAAAACTGCGTATCGAGTAGATTGTGTTACCTAGGGAGATCGTATATCCCTGTTTCCTTGCAGATCTTTAGGAGAGGGTGAAGGAGGTCAAGTGTACTCCTCTCTAGCGGTGATCCACACAGCAAGGCTGCGAAGACGCTCCTCAAAACTCCAGGTCTGCTCTGAGGTGGAGAGGGGGTGGAGAATGGGAGAGGCAAGCAAAGGCTCTAGCCTATGAGGCTCTGAATCCCTCCTATTTATAGAGGTTCCCTGTCAAACCCTAATGGATCCTCCCCTAGTGGGTATTGGATCTGCATCCAATAAGACAAGGGCTCCGTCAAATATCTCATATCCGAACCTCTACTCATCGCAATGCCTACCATATGTGTGTGACCCTCTAAGCCCAATATCGAGCTGGCCGTGAGTCATACCTATCAGAACTCCTTCTAACTTAGTGAATTATTATCTCTGTAATAATTCACTCGACTCATCGACTACGGACGTACTAAGCCACTACGCCGTAGTCCCCAGACGATAAAGGAGAATCCAATCCATTGGACCTATTTGTCCTCAGTTACCGTGTACCTATAGTCCCTCATCCATCTAATATCCCAGAGACCGTATATCGAGCATGGTGCTGTCAGACCCATATGGTTTCTACTCAAGTCTCACTCTAATCGGATTCTCCCAGAGAACTCTTTCTCTCTCAACCCGAATGACCCTGGCCAGGGATTTGTCTAAGCAAGAACACATGGGATATTCCTCTCATGATGCCGAGAGTGGATGATCCTCTATCGACACTCAATAGCCCTCGTAAGGTCGACTACCACTCCCAATGACCAGTTGTACTAGATCTGGGACAGCCAAACCTATAAGTATGGTATCAAAGAGTGGAGCACTCATACAGGATATCCTTGTTGTCTCAAGTCTAAGGACCAGATACACCACTAGGACTACGAAATCGCTGTTTGACAATAAGGCATCATCAACCATCCAACATTTCGTAAGCGGATCAATCAGTGAACTCATTCTCCAATGAGCACCTATACTGTATCCCTAGTGTCCCTACACGAGCAGTTGTGAGACCAGCTGCATCCATCATATGGACGGGTATATAGCACACTAGTCTGTCTGGTTATCACGATCTCCCCCTCGAGTAACCTATGATTGGGATTATTTAAGATCTGTGTTTAAAGGTGAATTGATCTCTTTATCGTGATCTCATCACGATCCGATTCCCATTGCACAAATCCAAGGACATCACAATATATATATACATATATGCAATAGTTATAAAGTGATATATGCCAAAATATAATAAGCAAAAAAGATTCTGTATTAAGTCACACGGGCCATCATTCACGTTATTAGCTTATTGGGCACCTATGACTAGCAATCTCCCACTTGACCTAAAGTCAATCACCTATGTGTCTGATCCCCATCAGACCCTTGTGACGCTCAAAGACAATCTGAGACAACGGCTTTGTTAGTGGATCTACAATGTTATCTTCGGATGGAACTCTTTCCACTGCTACATCTCCTCGGGTTATGATTTCTCTGATAAGGTGGAACCTCCTCAGAACATGCTTAGATTTCTAATGAGACCTGGGTTCCTTCGCTTGAGCAATCGCCCCGTTGTTGTCGCAATATAAGGAGATTGGCTCCTCGCTACCCGGCACGACTCCCAAATCTGTGATGAACTTCTTCACCTAGACTCCCTCCTTTGCTGCATCTGATGCAGCAATGTACTCCGCCTCTGTGGTCGAGTCAGCAGTAGTATCTTACTTGGAACTCTTCCAGCACACTGCTCCTACATTCAAGGTGTACACGTACCCCGAATTCGACTTGCTATCATCGACATCAGACTGAAAACTTGAGTCTGTATAGCCTTCAATCTTAAGGCTACTACCTCTATATATTAGTAAAAGATCCTTAGTCCTTCTCAAGTACTTAAGGATATACTTGACTGCTTTCTAGTGCCCCAAGCCTAGATCTGCCTCAGACCTGCTCGTGACACTCAGAGCATGTGCTATATCAAGCATAGTACATAGCATGGCATACATGATAGACCCTATTGTTGAGGCATAAGGTATCATATCCATGTTTGCCCTTTCTTCTGGAGTCTTTGGGGACATACTCGTAGAAAGCGATATCTCATGTCTCATCGGTATGAGACCTCTCTTAGAATTTTTCATGCCAAACCTTTTGACAATGGTTTATATGTACTTGGACTGGGACAAGCCAAGCATCCTCTTGGATCTATCTCTATAGATCTGAATCCCCAAGATATAGGATGCTTCCCCTAAGTCCTTCATGGAGAAGTGTCTAGATAACCAAGTCTTTACTGTGGATAGCATTCCTACGTCATTCCTGATGATCAGGATGTCATCCACATATAACACCAAAAAGGTGATAGCGCTCCCACTTACCTTCTTGTACACACAAGGCTCATCTTCGTTCTTAACGAAGTCATAAGATGTAATTGCCTCATCAATTCTTATGTTCCAACTTCGGAAAGCTTGCTTTAGTCCATAAATGGATCTAAGCAACCTACACACCTTATCTGGGCAATTCTTGGACACGGATCCCTCAGGTTGTATCATATACACCTCCTCCTCGAGGTTCCTATTGAGGAATGTGGTTTTCACATCCATCTGTCATATCTCATAATCATAGTGTGCTGCAATAGCCAATAGAATTCTGATGGATTTTAGCATTGCTACGGGTGAGAAGGTTTCGTCATAGTCAACACCTTGCCTTTGACGATACCCCTTAGCCACTAGTCTTGCTTTATATGTCTCTACCTTTCTATCAACTCCGATCTTTTTCTTAAAGATCCACTTGCAACCGATGGGTACAATACCTTCGGGCGCATCAACTAGGTTTCAAACCTTGTTGTAGTACATAGAATCCATCTCAGAATTCATGGCTTCTTGCCACTTCCCGGAGTCTATACTCATAATAGCCTCCTCGTAGGTCTGAGGATCAATATCCTCAATATCCTCTCCTCTAATATGTCCCACATATCTTTCAGGAGGATGGGATACTCTGTTAGACCTACGTAAAGTTGAAACTTATGTATTAGGTACCTGAATAGACTCGGGCTGTAGAGTGGTGCTTGAGCTTGGTTCTCCAGCCTCGCTCAACTCTATCATGCTCCCACTATCTCCGCCAAGAATGTGTTCCTTCTCAAGGAACACTGCTCTCTTAGCTACAAAGACATTTTGGTCCTCGAGATGATAGAAATAATATCCATAAGTTTCCTTGGGGTATCCCACAAATTTGCATCGCTTTGTCCTCGATTCTAACTTATCGAGGTTGTATCTTTTAACGTGGGCAGGGCAGCCCCAAATCTTAAAAACCTTAAGATCAGGCTTCTTCCCTTTCCATATCTCATATGGTGTAGACACTACCGACTTAGTTGGAACTCTGTTCAGAAAGTAAGCTGCGGTTTCTAGGGCATATCCCCAGAATGAGATGGGTAGGTCAGCGAAACTCATCATGGACCGTACCATGTCTAATAGCATACGATTTCTCTTTTCAGAGACACCATTGAGCTGAGGTGTATAAGGAGGTGTCCATTGGGATAATATCTCATGGTCCTTGAGGAATTGAATAAACTCTGTACTTAAGTACTCACCTTCTTGATCTGATCGAAGAGTTTTGATACTCTATCCAGTCTGGTTCTCCACCTCATTCTTATACTCTCTGAATTTCTCAAAGGCCTCGGACTTGTACTTCATTAAGTACACATATCCATATCTTGAGAAATCATCAGTAAAGGTAATGAAGTAGGAGTAACCACCAATGGCATGAGTTGATATGGGTCCACATACATCACTATGTATGAGTTCCAACAGCTCAGTGACTCTCTCCCCAGTTCCACTAAATGGAGAGTTGGTTAGTTTTCCACGAAGGCAAGGCTCGCAAGTTGCATATGACACATAGTGGAATAGATCTAGATATCCATCATTTAGCAACTTTTGAATCCTTCCTTCATGGATGTGACCTAACCTACAATGCCATAGGTATACATTGTTCATCTCATCTCGTTTCCTCTTGGACATATTTACATTCATGATATGTAGAGTAGTGTCTAGCATAAATAAACTATTATGCAATGTTCCTTTCGTGATGATCTTATCATCTAATAATATCGAACAACCATTGTTTTCAAAAACTAATTTATATCCACTAATTGTCAAACATGAAATGGAGATAATGTTTTTGATAATAGAAGGAACAAAATAACATGCATCTAATGCAATAAAAGCTCCACCAGGCAAATGTAGGGCGACCTCGCCAACAGCTACTATAGCAACTTTTGCTCCATTACCCATCTTGAGGTTCATCTCACCTCTCTCTAGTCTCCTAGGCCTTGCTAGAACCTGCAACGAATTGCATATATGATAAGCACTACCGGTATCCAATACCCATGTGTTATCATAAGAGTCTGACAAATGGAGACTGATCATGAATGTACCTGAAGCTTCACCAAGCTTTTGTTTCGCCTTTTCTGCAAGGTACTCTTTGCAGTTCCTCTTCCAATGCCCATCTTTGCCACAGTGGAAGCATTGGTCTTTGTCCTTTGCTGGGTCTTTCTTAGAAACCTTTGCTTTACCTGGTCTGCCCTTGCCCTTTCCCTTCTTAAGGGACCTTTCTGCTTTCCTTTTCTTTCTGGTCTCACCAGTGTAGAGAACTGGCTTCTCTTTCTTAATAGTACTCTTTTCCTCCCTCAATATATTGAGGAGCTACGGGAGAGTCACCTCAAGCTTGTTCATATTAAAATTCATTATGAACTGTGAAAAGGAATCTGGTAGGGACTGAAGCACAATGTCCATACATAAGTTATCCTCTAGGACCATTCCTAGACCTGTGAGTTTCTCTATCCACTTAATCATCTTTAGGACATGGTTATGAACCGGTGTCCCCTCAGTCATCCTAGCGTGGAAGAGGCTCTTGGATATCTCATATCGTTGAGTCCTTCCCTGTTCCTCAAATAATTTGCGAACAGGTAGGAGAATGGATCTGGCATCCATCTTTTCATGTTGTCTCTGTAACTCAGGAGTCATAGAGCCTAACATATAGCACTGAGCAAGAGTGGAGTCATCAATGTACTTCATGTAGCGAGCGATCTCATCCTCGCTTACCCCTTCTTTGGGCGTAGGCATCACTGTATCAAGGACGTACACGATTTTCTCCGTCGTGAGAACAATTCTCAAGTTACGGAGCCAATCCGTATAATTTGGACCAGTGAGGCGATTGACATCAAGTATGCCACGTAAGGGATTTGAAAGCGACATTTTCTAAAAATAAAGATGCAGCAGAAATAAATAACATGCAAATTTTACAAGAAATAAACTATCAAGATATGGACTTCTATCTTAATATGCTCCCACTATTTTACTAGCGAGTCACGCGACACCCTCAGCACATGAAACGGAAGTCTCCGGTAGACTTCTAGTGGGGATCAGGATCCAATCAGCGTCTTAGTGTAACCTTGAGGGACTCAACCAATCACACTAAGCCTAAAAGGTAGGCAACTCTTGTTGATCACAACTCCTTGTTATTCTTATCCTGTTCGGCCTCCGAATCACCATGGTCTCGAGGGACTCGACCAACCATGATGCTCGGTTAAGTCAACACCTTCATTACAAGATGAGTCTGATTTGATGATATACCCTTGAGGGACTCGACCAAGCATACCATGTTCTCGGGTCACCGATGACATCTCTATATCATAAGCAAGATAGCGAATTGCGATATAGGTGAGTCTCGAGGGACTCGACCAACTCAACCTACACCGGGAATCGGTTCCTACTTATAACGATGGAAGGCCACGTGGGTCAATCTAATTGCCTCATGTTTACCGACTTAATATTATCGAGAGAGATGTTTCTATGATTTGGTCTCCTAATATGACATGTCACATATATACATATTTAATATATATTTACATCGCATACAAATATATATACATATCTAGTATGTGTATAAGCAATCACACCAGATGATCATGGACCACAACCTAATGTGATTAGGCCCGAGCCAGTAGGCCTAATCACTCACATCAAAATCTATGTGTGCAACGGTGCATCTTAATGCCTTGTGATCGTCCATCTCATCCTCGTTGGTTCCGTCGACATCTCGATGCATCTTCATACATCGTGATCGTCCGTCTCGTGGGTCCCGCTATCGCATCCATGCTCCCGCTGTGCCTCATCTGATGATTACAACTTAATCATAGGCACGCAGGCTCGACAATAAATAAGAAATATAATGGAGGCTCGTAGACACCAATAATAATAATCACAAGTACACACATCACACGGTCCATGATCATCCGTCCACACATCATACATCACATGTATAAATAATCATCATCATGTAGGACTACTAGATAATAATAAAAATAGTAATCAACTAAACTTTTTAATTAATTAATATTTTATGAAATCAGGGACATATAGGGAATTTCTTAATTCCTAGGGGTATTTTCATAATTTAGACAAAAGACAAAAGCTAGAATTTCTCAAAATTCGAGGGGCAAAACTATCAAACCCTAATTGATCCTCCCCTAGTGGGTATTGGATCTGCATCCAATAGGACAAGGGCTCCATCGGATATCTCATATCTGAACCTCTACTCATCGCAATGCCTACCATATGTGTGTGACCCTCTAGGCCCAATATCGAGCTGGCCGTAAGTCATACTTGTCAGAACTCCTTCTAACTTAATGAATTATTATCTCTATAATAATTCACTCGACTCATCGACTACGGACGTATTAGGCCACTACGCCGTAGTCCCCAGACGATAGAGGGGAATCTAATCCATTGGACCTGTTTGTCTTCAGTTACCATGTACCTATAGTCCCTCATCCATCTAATATCCTAGAGACCGTATATCGAGCATGGTGCTATCAGACCCATACGGTTTCTACTCGAGTCTCGCTCTAATCAGATTCTCCTAGAGAACTCTTTCTCTCTTAACCCGAATGACCCTGGCCAGGGATTTGTCTGAGCAAGAACACATGGGATATTCCTCTTATGACGCCGAGAGTGAATGATCCTCTATCGACACTCAATAACCCTCGTAAGGTCGACTACCACTCCGAATGACTAGCTATACTAGATATGGGACAGCCAAACCTATAAGTTTGGTATCAAAGAGTGGAGCACTCATATAGGACATACTTAGTGTCTCAAGTCTAAGGACCAGATACACCACTAGGACTACGGAATCGCTGTCTGACAATAAGGTATCATCAACCATCCAGCATTCCGTAAGCGGATCAATCAGTGAACTCATTATCCAATGAGCACCTATACTGTATCCCTAGTGTCCCTACACGAGCAGCTATGAGACCAACTGCATCCATCATATGGACGGGTATACAACACACCAGTCTGTCTGGTTATCATGATGTCCCTCTCGAGTAACCTATGATCGGGATTATTTAGGATCTATGTTTAAAGGTGAATTGATCTCATTATCGTGATCTCATCACGATCCGATTCCCATTGCACAAATCCAACGACATCACAATATATATATGCATATATGCAATAGTTATAAAGTGATATATGCCAAAATATAATAAGAAAAAAAGATTCTATATCAAGTCACACGTGCCATCATTCACGTGATTAGCTTGTTAGGCACCTATGACTAGCAAGTTGTGTCTACTTTCGGAAGTTAACTGATGACTCTTTTGTGTATTTGTTGCTTTATGTTGATGACATGCTTATTGCAGCTAAGAATTTGTCAGAAATTGATACTTTGAAAATGCAGCTGAGTAGTGAATTTGAAATGAAAGATTTGGGAGCAGCTAAGAAAATTCTTGGCATGGAGATCAAAAGAGATCGAGGAGTTGGAAAATTATTTCTGACTCAGAAAAATTACCTCAAGAAAGTCTTGGAAAGGTTTGGCATGAAAAATGCTTAGCCAGTGAGTACTCCTCTTGCTAGCCATTTTCGGCTATCTACTGCTCAATCACCATAGTCAGTTGAAGAGAAAGAATATATGGTGCAAGTTTCATATTCCAGTGCCATCGACAGTATTATGTATGTAATGGTTTGTACTCGTCCAGATATTTCATAAGCAGTCAGTGTGGTTAGTAAATATATGTCTCGCCAGGGTAAAATACATTGGCAGGCTGTGAAGTGGATTCTCAAATACTTGCAAGGGACTTCAGATGCTTGTTTGGAGTTTGGAAAAAATCGTGACACTTTGGTTGGTTTCGTCGACTCTGATTATGCTGTAGATCTTGATAAACGGAGATCTTTAACAGGCTATGTTTTTTGCGTTGGCGGTTGTGCAGTTAGTTGGAAAGCTTCCTTACAACCTATCGTGGCTTTATCTACTATAGAGGCAAAATATATGGCAGTGATAAAGGCGATCAAAGAAGTTTTATGGTTAAGAGGTTTGTTCGGCGAATTATATCTGCATCAAGGTGTTACTACAATTTACTATGATAGTCAAAGTGCTATTCATTTGACTAAAGACTAGATGTATCACGAGAGGATGAAACACATCGATGTGAAGTTTCATTTTATTCGGGATATCATTGTTGAGGGAAAGGTCCTTGTTCAGAAAATTCATACGAAGGACAATTCAGTTGATATGCTTATGAAACCTCTTCCGATTTATAAGTTTAAGCAGTGCTTGGACTTGGTTGGTGTTCATTGTTGGTGATTGCTCGTTGGGGCTTTTGTGAAGAAGGTGGAGCAAGTATTGTTGGGACATGCCAAGATGGAGATTTGTTAGTTTGACAAGTCCCACATAGTCCCATATCAGGAAAATCAAGTTTGGTATCTTCTGTTTAAACTATAAATAAGGGCTTGGGCTTTGAAGTCAAAGGCACTACAAGAAAAACCTAAGTGTTTGCTTTGGGTTTAAGTCCACATTTAGTTAAATAGTTTGGGCTTATAGTTTGGGAACATCTTCCTAAGGCATTTGTAATTGTCCCTCTTTTATAGTAGTAATTTGCTCCTCCTTCGTCCATGGATGTAGGTCAATTGACCGAACCACGTAAATTTGGTGTTCTTGTCTCTTTTTATATTTCTGATTTATTGTCTTTATTGGGTTGCCAAATTACCCTGTGGTAAATTCTTGGGGCCTGCTCTAACAATCTCTATTGGGACATATGTGATAAGAACAACCCGAATCTAAAATCCATTCATTTTTAGACCTCGTCCTATCATCAGTAGCAAAGAAAATATTTCTAAAATTCTCATCAGCTGCTACACTAGCTTCAGCAGACTTAGTAGTTTTCTCAACAAGTTTTCCCTTTTCCTTTAATTTATTTTTTAATTTAAAGCAATCAGCCTTAATGTGCCCCATTTTTTGACAATATCTACACTCCAAATTTCTATGTCTGGATTTAGATCTAGATTTAGATCTACTACTATCAAATTCTCTTTTATCAATTCTATCCCTGACAACCAGACCCTCAACCTGATTCCCTCTACTTTCCCCAGTGATATCCCTGTCTATATGCTCCTTAGATTTTAGTGCAGATTTAATAATTTTCTGATATGAAATTGTTTCTTTTCCATAAATCATAGTATCACGGAACTACTTAAAGGATTGGGGAAGAGAACACAAAAGTAATAGGGCTTTATCCTCGTCATCAATTTTCGTATCTATATTCTCCAAATCCATAACTAAGGAATCAAAATTATCAAAATGTGAGAGTATAGATGTACCTTCAGTCATTACAAACTCTACTTCAAGTAGAGACGGATCTCCACTATCCTCTTTATATACAAGGCTTTAAGCTTGTCCCACATGCTTTTTGCCGTAGTCTCTGTAGCTACCTCTTGTAAAACCTCATCAAAGAGATTTAAAATAATGCTTGATCGGGCCTTCTTATCCATACCCGTAAGCTCTTCTTTTAACATATCATCTGGAATGTTCTCAGCTCCCTGTAGTGCAAAATCAACTCCGTCTTAAACCAGAATGGCCTGTATCTTGAGTTGCCACATGCCAAAGTTGATATTTCTATCGAATTTCTCGACAACGATCTTTGTTATTATCATCGTTGCCAAAAGATCCCGAAACCAGGCTCTGATACCAGTTTGTTAAAGCTAACTCTAGGAAATTTACTAAAGGATACTTTGGCAACAAAAAAAATAATAATAAAGCAGAAAAATAAAAGAGACAAGAACACCAGATTTATATGGTTCGGTCAATTGACCTACATCTACGGACGAAGGAAGAGCAAATCACTACTATAAAAGAGGACTATTACAAATGCCTTAGGAAGATGTTCCTAGGCCATAAAACACTTGAAACTACTAAATAAGAAAACCCAAAGCAAACAATTATGTGTTTCTTGTGGTACATTTGACTTTAAAGCCCAGGCCCTTATTTATAGTTTAAACAAGAGATATCAAACTTGATTTTCCTGATGTGGGACTATATGAGACTTGCCAAACTAACACCAACTAAGTCACGTCCTTGACTCCAGGACTTCATTTTGCTTCATGCCTTGCTATCGTAGTTAATCCTGCATATGTAAAACACACTTCGATCTAGACAATTAATACTAAGCAATAATCATGTTGTCCGGCATGTCATTGGTCCCTTGATGCTTCGTCCGATTCTTCGGCGCATCGTCCTCTCTTGCGGCCTATTGCCCAATCGGTCAATTGACTCCGTAACTCCGATATTCTTGGCGCAATATCCGCTCTTATTGGCCCGATTCCTGAATCCACCGCCCGAAGCCTTTTGTCGATACGTCGACCGTTCCTCCGGCCCGACGTCTAATCTTCTGACATGTTTTTCCCGGGCCCAACATGATTCTTCCTACTTTAATTATCTCATCCTGATCGAAGCATCCTGCGTCAATCAAAACACAGATTAAATCATAAACACATATCAATTGGTTTCATCATCAAAATCCGGGATTCAACATATGTGACTCTCTAAGCCTAATACCAAGCTGGCCATAAGTTGAACTCGTTAGAACTCCTTCTGACTTAGAACTTCTTCTGACTTAGTGAATTATTATCTCCATAATAATTCACTCAACTCATCGACTATGGATATACTAAGCAACTATGGTATAATCTATAGACGGTACAAGAGAATCTAATCCATTGGACCTATCTGTCCTCAATTACTATATATTTAAAGTCTTCAATCCATCTAATATCCTAGAGACTGTATATTGGGCATGGTGTTGTCAGGCCCATATGGGATCCATCCTAGTCTCTTATTGAATTCTCTCAAAGAACTCCTCTCTCAATCCGAAGTGACCCTAGCTAGGGATTTGCTTGATTGAGAATATAGGAGATATTTCTCTGATGATACTAAGAGTGGATGATCCTTTATTGATACCCAATTGCCTTCTAAGGTTGGCTACTATTCCCAATAACGATTTGTACTATATCTGAAACTTCTAAACCTATAAGTCTAGTATCAAAGAATGAAGTACTTAAACAAGATATCCTTGGTACCTCAAGTCTAAGGACTAGATACACAATTTAGACTACGGAATCATTATTTGACGATAAGGTATCATTAACCATTCAACATTCTGTAAGCGAATCATTTAGTAAACTAAGCACTTGCACTATACTCCTAGTGTTCTCACACAAACAACTATGAGACCAATTATCTCCATCGTATGGATAAGTATATAATATATCAGTTTATTCGATTAGATGTCCGTAATCTATGACCATAAATATTTAAAATTTATGTTTAAAGATAAATTGATCTAATTAATTATTATGATCTCTTCGTAATCTAATTCTCATTGCATAGTTTCATAAATATCATAATATATTTATTATATAATATAAAGTAAAAAATATCATAACTAAAAGTAACTATAAGAGATTAAGCAGCAAATTAATTATGGGCTACATATTGTACATCAAATCATTATCAATATATTTTCTTATATAAGTAGAACCCTTAACACTTGTTCCCACAAGCTAATTGGCCTCGGGAGAGTTCACCAGAGTTTTTTCTTTTAGAAATCAGATTTTTATTCTCCCTTGTTTATGATGTAATTAGTTAAATTAATAAATAAATATTTACTTTTTCAAAAAAAATAATTGCAACAAGAAATTGTTTACATTGTCTTCTTGAGGACTTGATGGACTCCTCATGGCTATTGTTGAGCATTGCAAACATCCTGAGCTTCCTCGAGTCACACAAGGCATGTCAGAATTTTAATACCTCATCTCCTTCGAATGTGTTTACATGCCATGCATTTAGTATTCATTATCGTCAAGAATTTTTATCCTAATATGTGCAATGTTGTCTCTTTTATAATCCTTGTTGTACGTATCCTATCGATGATAATGTAATAATCTAATTATACTCAAATATCAAATTATTCTATTGTAAAAATTAACTTGCTACCATCAATTAAGGGTAAAAAACTTGATATCAGTAATATTCTGACAAATCCATTATACATATTCAAAGTTTCGTAATGAAATATTTGCTCCTATAAAATTTTAATATAATGTATATGTTTACCGTCCCTCCGAACAGGTGGATGAGTGAATTCTATAATTTTAGGGTTTCATCCAATATAGGAAACAATTTGGGCTAACATGATGGATATTAGTGTAATTTTTGAAATGTATTGATTAGATTGGATAAAGTCTTGATAGATCAGTATATGGATAGATTGGATAAAGTCTTGATAGATCAAATCTCATTTTCTGACGTTTATGTTAACAAGAATAAATAAGAATTATGGATATTAAATTATACTTAAATGTAGAGGATGATACAAAAATCCCGAAAACCCTTGCCGGCCTGCGCTGTTCTCTTCTCCTGGCTTATGTAAGCACCGCCTCATCCTACATCCGTATCCAGTGTGAGCCCGGGATACCAAAAGGCAACTTCCGATTGGTTGTTTTTGTGTGGGTCCAACAAAGAGAGTTATGAGGACCTTTCTGGTAGCGCATTCTTTCGTGCGTGGTGACTGGGACGGGACACAGGTGACACACCCCTTCCCCACTCACCCACTTAAAAATGCTCCGACCGGCCGGCCATTCCCATGGCTTCTCCTCGCCCGCTACCCCGAGTCCGTCCCCTCTGCGCTCTCTTCCTCTCTCTTCTCTTTCTCGTTTTCCTCCTCCCATGGGCGGCCGGCTCTTCTCCGCTGGAGTCATCCCACCTATATCGAGTCCTCCACGTCCAAGAACGGGAGCGCTTACCGCCCGCCGTCCAGGTGGCCGCCGCCCGTGGCCTTCTCGCCCGCCTCCTCCCATTCCACGTTTCCAGCTTCGAATTCGAGATCGTTTCCAAGGTCGGCAAGTTCTTGATAATGTCTCTTACTAAGACAGACGATCAAATAATATGAATACGTAGAATTTATTTCCTAAACTTGTTGCAGGACTACGCGTTTCTGCAATTCTTGAAAGGTTTGTGTTGAATCGAGGCTTTATGGGTTTGATTCTTGATGTGCTCTGTATGTGCTAGATCGTTGGTTCTTGGATTTCTTTAGGAGGGTTAAATTATCTGGTTTCTCCTGAATTGGTTTCCTTCTTCGTCCGTTTCCCCGAGTCTTGGGTTCCTTCCTCTAGCTTTATAATCATTTGGTTTGGGCCGAACCGATGGCCCAAACAATGACCTGGAGCCACGTTAGGCGGTGGAACCGCTTGAGGCTCAACCTCCCAAGTGGTTTGGGCAATGGTATCACCCAAACTAGGCGATGGTACCGCTAGAGCCTAGTTTCCGAGACTCTGTCAAGCGGTAGTATCGCCAAACTAGGTGGTGGTACCACCCAGTGTTAGTCTGTCAGGCGATAGTACCACCAGATTGGGGGGTGGTACTATCCAGTGTTAGTCTGTAGGCGGTGGTACCATCAGTACCTCGGAAACCGAGGATAAGACACTTTTTTGCTCTAATTTTGAAGCCATTGGGACATATAAATATCTCACTCCTTTCTGCATGAAAGAACAACAAAAGTGGCAACAAAGTGTGAAAAAATCTTTTAAGTGTTGAGGTGTAAAAGTGTTATAAAAGTACAAAGAGTCCTCCTCTCTCTTTAGCTTTATAATCATTCAAGGTGTGAGGCTTGTAAGAGTTGTCTTCTAAGCCCATGAAAAGGGAAAAATGTTGCAAGAAGATGGTTGATCTTAACCTATTGAAGGAAGACCATTAGTAGACGCTGATAATCTCGACAGAGAAAGAATCAAAAGTGGACATATGTCACAACGACTGAACCACTATAAATCTAATGTGTTCTTTTCTTACTGCGTACTTTTTTTACTTAGCTGCTCACTTCACTTTATATTTACTCTAAGTCATTATTCTTATTACTTTTAAATACATGTTTTATCGAAACGGTAAACACTAATTCACCACTCTCTTAGTGCCTAATTGATTGTAACAACTTTGAGCCATGAGGTTCAATAATGTAAATTATATATAACCAAACATCCACATATATATCAGATGGAATCTAAATGATTCTGCCGCATCTGCTTCATATTATCTTGAAAGTCCCAACTCTTTTAACAACCTGTGAATAGGAGAACTACATAAAATATTTAGCACCATAAACATGACCTACTTCAATAAATAACAGTAAATTGTGAAGTAAAAAGAAGTACAAAGGTCGCCACCATCTGTTTACAGGATAAGGATGCAGTTCAGAAGATCAAGTGTTCAATCCCATGTATTGGTTGGCATCTTCTGTTGTCATCAATCTACTCGGGCATGGACAGCGGAGGAACTCCAAGAAATGTTCTACTGTTGTCAATCAAATGTAAAAAAAAAGACAGCATGAAACATGCAAAACTGCAGCCTCTTGACGGTCAAAATCTGTTTGAGACAACACAAGATAAACACCATATCTCTACTCCTAGAGACAGTGCTATTGCAGGACTTCATGAGAGGGACATGGTAAGCTACTATCAGAATCCTCTTATTCTCGTTGAGAGATCTTGCATGTTTTTTTTTATAATCTTTTATAGATCTTACTACATCATTCCTTTACAATTCCTTTTGTAAAGGTTAAGTGGTGAAAAAGAGTTTTGACCCCAGGACCTTACAGTGATCTAACAAAGTCTTCATGACTAAATTAATTATAGATAATGTTTCCAACCCTCAAAATATGACAAATGAGTCTAGTACACCATCATCACTTGAAGTTCTGAGACCCATCAGATGATTTTTAAGATATAAATTGAGTTGGGTAAGCAAATCTCCAATTTTCAGCTGGGAGAAAGGTCAAAAGATAGGATGGAATTCTTATCTTTAGGGTCTCTACAGAATGCATAGTAATCAATCAAGTCTTCAACTGATTCTGAACCAATTGAATGCAGCTTCGAGTTCCTCTAATTAACTCTCCTTTCACTTCCTTCTTTAACCTCTAAATAATTTAGTTCTGTTATCATTTCCCTTTGGTATGCTGTGACTAGTCTGCTATCTGGTCCTCCCCCCTTCAGTGGACCAGACATATGTTGCCAATTTACTTCACTACAGAAAATTTATTTTTCTCAAACTTTTTGATGGTCACAAAAAAATCTACACGTATTTTCATTCGTAAAACCGTTTCTCAGATCTAAACAGCAGATGATGTTAATCTTAGGACTGATAAGCATCAGGATATATGTCCTAGAAGTCACAAGTTTAATTTAAATATTATAACAATTTCCTTCTGCTTTCTAGATCTTCACTACTAGCCAACCTTTGACCTAACCCTTTGTTAAAAGTATCTACAGATAGATTAGGATCGAAATACTCTGAAAGGCAGTCCATAAGCGGTCTTGCATTAATCTTCAATCATGTATGAGACATTTTGAGAGGTAGGAGCAGCTGAAAGATCATGAGATATTGCATTTTGAAAGAGAGATCCCTAGAATCAGAGATTTGATACTTGATGGATTTTCTAGTCATACTCCAGTGGTGCTTGCTAATTGATATCTACTCTTATGATGACCATAACAGTTTCAAGTTTCTATATTATGACAACTCATGGAAAAATCAGGTTCTGATTAATTTGTCAATTCTCTTTTCAGTTCAAGTAATTTGGATCAGAACACATACCTTTGGGCCCTATAATGTCTGCTAGACTTTATAACAAAAATAATGCAACTTGCAAACTTAACAATTTGATAGAATATCAATATCATATTCAATAAGACAATTTCAAGACGATAAATTTTAAACTTAAGAAGCTCCATGAATTGCTGATAGCTATGCTAGAACTTGAGCAAAGGTTTTCAAAATCTAAAAAAGCATTTGTCAGCATACCTAGCATACGAACCTGTAGGCAGAAAGAGACATAAGCCATGGAATTGTTCACAAAAAAATTGATGAACCTGTAGGCAGTAACGAACTTCTGAGGGATTCGTAAAAACAAAATTCTGATAAAGAAAAACAATCTCATTAGTCAGCTGAACCAGGAACCCAACTCCAATATATCTCATCAAATGGTCCATTTTTGTAACAAGTTCGGGTCATTGTACAAAATCTAGTTCTAGTTATCATTCTCACAATTGACATCATCATTAATTATTCTGAGAAACAAGAGGAAATGTGAAGCAAAGTACAAAAGTCTCACTTGGAAGCTTAGCAGAACACCGTAGTATGTCCAGTGCATTTTATGTAATATGGCAATGGATTAGTTTCCCTATTCATATGCCCAGGGATCCATGCTCTGCCATCATAACATCAGTAAGATTGACAAGTAATTCGTTTTCAGTAAGGCATTGGTCACTTTTCTTCTGTCTTATCCTCACTAAATCAATCCATTCCAACCCTATTTCTTTGTTTGTCTCTCCCTCTTCCAATATGCCTCCTTTTACAACACTCTATCCTTAATCTTGTCAAGACTTCAAAATGAACAGAAAGTTGATGGTATATAGATTTCTACACAACGCATCCGTCATTCATTCAAAAACTTAACGAGGAATTCAAAATACACAGGAAAAAAAATGCTTACTTGCAAATAATTTATCGTCTCAGACCCTCATATTACCTCATACATAGAATAAAAAGAAGCCTAACAGCATGTAGACTGCAGTCTCATGGCGTGACATTGCCTCACTCGAGGCCAGGATCCTTAGGAGTCGCCGGCATGCCTGAACTCCTGCAGCTCCTTGAAGTTGAGCCATGGCTTGATCCACACCTTGGCCTCGTATATCTTCTTCTTCCCGGCGTCGATGACCTCGATGGTCAGGTGGTGAAGAGTCCCCACAACCACCTGCTCCCTCGCCTTGACCACACGCGCGAACTCCAACAGGGCATTCTTCGCCACAAAAGACACAAGATTTAAGCACCAAGCACAGAAAGATCAGCGGGATCACCAACTACATGATCTAGGGTTAGCGATTACTCAATACAGTAAGCAAATCGAACGATAACAAAAAAGCAGATAAGCATCAAAGATATATGTAAGACCATATGTCTCAAAAAATAAAACTATAAAGGGAGAAGATATATAACCTTGGAATTCATACAATCACCTTAAAGATGACGCAGAGAATCCAGCGACAGAACGAAAAGGAGTTCGAAGACGATCCAATAATCGCAACAGAGGCGAAAAGGCGAAGAAGAGATCAAACAAGGACATGCTTCTTGTTGTCTTCGTCGACGGCGAAGCGGGCAAGCTGCTCGATCTCGGCGCCGACCGGAGCCCCCTCCGCGTCGCTGATCCCTCCGACGGTCACCGTCGCGTCCGGATCCGACGCCGTCGCCACGGACAGAGAGAAGCAGAGTAGAACGAGGAGGACGAGGAGCAGTGACGGCCGGGACCGAAGAGCCAAGTAAGAATCCGCCATTTCCACCGTCTCTCTCTCTCACTCTCCCTGCCTCCGGGGGTGATATGGCGAGGGCGTCTCATGCTTAGTGACGCGGTTGATATCGGATTCGGGGAGTGGCCTCCGGAGCCGTCGGATCCGGGTGGGGTTGCAGCCGCCGCCGTTCTCTTGCACAATTCCTTCATTCCAAACAAGGTTCGAATAACGGGCACGAATTGAGACATTGAGAATCCAAAACCGTCCGGGTTCACAATAAAGCGTTAAGCACCGCTTTTTAGAGTCTAGTTGTATTCGAAGGTGGGAAAGTGTTGCCAAATAATTTATGATTTTTTTATGGTTAAAATCAAATTTTTTAAAGGGTATTAATGCCTTTCAACTATGGTTATCGAAAAAAATATATTTATCTCAAATTAAAATAAATATATATCCATGACTAAAAATAGTTAATATTAACTAATTAAGATAAAACGTATTGTCCGTCAACCACAATGATAATTAGTGAATGAAGATTAACCACAATGACAGCAATATATCTTGTAATAAATATATATATTCAACTAGAATCCTAAGGGATGAATATAATAAACTCATGACTAAATATAGTAAATGTAACTAATTGAGTTGAAAATAATTTAAATATAATATTCATATAACCAAAATGAGATTGTAAACGTTATTAATGTCTTTTAAATAACAGTTAGTGAAATGATAATTAGCTAAAGAAGATTAACCACAATGACTTGTTTATTTTGGTGGAGGATATATATATATATATATATATATATATATATATATATATATATATGTAATTTTGCCCCTAAATTTATTTCTAGGAAAATCCGGACCCCAAACTTTCTCTTTGTAGTTGCGATTTAATGATCCCCTCACGTCCGTGCGTCGCCACCAACAGCGAAATAGGAGCGGGCGAGGAAGACGAGATCGAGAGACGGAGCTTCGCTCGTCCCACCCAGTTGTCCCGCTCGTCGAAAACCCCTACCTTTGCTCCTCAGGCGATCGATCCCGTCGTCGGGCCCTGCCCCTAGGTTTGCCTCCACTCCTTTCTCCTACCCCGTTACTATTGCGACGCATTGATATGCTCTTGTTTCTTTTGCTATGGATCTTGTCTCGATTTCCGTTTAATTGCTCAGGGTTGTATTTGTTCTGCGTAGATTCTCGGTTCCATTTGGATTACACCTTTTCTTCTATGTTTCTCGTGAGGTTCATCGGGGCGGATCCTCTTGGGGAATCTCAATTAGGGTTTGGATTGTGCGGGCGTGGGGCTTTAATTTGATTAATTATGTTGATTTGGATTGTTGATTGCTCGAATTTGGATGGTGAATCACGGGAAGTGCCATTGTGTAACATTTATTTATGTTTTGTAGATAGAGTTTTTGGTCCTTCCGCAGCTACTCAAGTGCTCAGCCTATTGTCAGAGCTGGAATGGAGGGCATAAATGGTATATAAACTTGGTCTTGTTTTTCATTGTTTAGCTATAAGTTGTTGTCAACTTGTTGTCAAAGCTTTGGGAGTTGAGATGCATTAAAGAGAGTTTGCAATTTTGTTATAAGCAACGATTGAAAAGGCGCTAGGTGCCAAAAAAGTGCCAAGGTCCAAAAACGTCCGAGGTACTAAGCGCTCGCCCGAGCGAAACGAGACACTAAAATATAAAAATATATAATATAATTATTTAAATAAAAATATATTATTTATCCTGAAATCTAATAATAATTTTAAATAAATAAAAATTAATAGTATTAAAATCAAAATAATATATAATTAATCTAATAAATAAAAATGTTGTTACTAGTATACAGTTAGTAGTATACGATTAATGTATTGTTAACAGTATACTATTGAAGTAAGAAGAGTGTGAGTAAGAGGAAGACTGAGGCTACTGACTGAGAGCAGCGGTAGTGGTAGTAGCGAGAAGCGGCAGTGGCAGCGACAACGGTAGCGGCGAGCGATGGCAACGGGAGCGGTGATAGTGGCAACGATAGCGGTAGCAGCGAGTAGCGGGAGTAGGAGCGGCGAGCGTCGATAGTGGCAGCGGTAGTGGTAGTAGCGAGCAGAGGCAGAGACAAGGCTGAAGGGTAGAGACCAAGGAACTTCGTAAGACCGGTGTCAACGAGCTTCTCATCAAGATAGTCAAAAGTGAATGACTTCAGGTCATGCAAGAATATACGACAAAGGAACGAAGTAGGTAGTATGTGGTGCTGTACCTTTGCTACTCAGTGGAGTGGGCAGCAGGGTTGATGGAGATACGGTATAATCCCAGAGGTGACTAAAACTATTAGAGACTTACTCCAAGTTGGGATAAAAACTTCTTGCATTCTACAAGTTCGATGGTATTGAGAAGGTGAATCACAGTAGCTAACTCAACGCAAGGAGTGCAAACACTTCGAGTGCTTTAGAAGTGTGAGCAAAAAGCAGAGGAAGGTTAGTAACTAGCTCGATATATGAAGTACAACCCTCAAGGAGGTAAGCAAAGTCAAGTAACCTTTGTTTTCTCTACTCTTAAGAGAATAGGTGAAATCAAGTACCCCAATTCTCTTATCTATCCAGTAGAGGAGCTTTACACATGTTTAAAGACCCTTCGAAAAAACCAAATGGAAGACAATAGTTTTTAAATCCCCACCAATGGTGATTAGTGCTACTGAGAGTAGATTATCCGCTTCACTTCCCAACAGAATGCCAATCGAAAGCGAAAGTGATACGAACCTACTTGAAAGTAACAACTAAGTGAAAGAAGAGTTGATCGGTAAATCTTGTGGAGGAAGGACCTAAAAACTTCAAAAGTTTGCAAGGTGATGCTCGTTAAAGCACCAACAAGCATCCACCAAGTTCAAGCATGAGGCATTTGAGAGACTAGCGCATAGTAAGGATAGTCTTTTTCTTCATCCAAAGAGTCTATAGGAACTAACAGGGATTGATACAACTCAGCCAACCCCACACTAGAGTCAGAATCATTGGCGAGTTGAAGCAGCATGACAGATCAAAAGTTCGACTACTCAACAACAACAACAGAGAACTGCTAGGAGCTAAGAGGCACATTACAGCTAGAGTAGAAGATTGAAAACTCAGCAAAGACAAGAAGTTGTAGTGTCGGCAAAGGCTTCGACAAGGACGTCAAAGGAATAAGTAGGGGAGAATGTCACGGACAAAACTGTAAACATGGTGTTTACTGTAATGCTCATGTATGTCCACGTCTTTTGATTTGTTCATGCTTTGTACAGCATGTAGAGGGACAGTCGAAGGTTTAACAGCCCTAATTTAGTTGGGTTTGGTGATCATTTTAGGCTTATAAATAAAGGTTGTGTCATGCGGATACTTATGAGAAATTTTGGTTTGTAGTGGACCATTTTAGATCCTTTCTTGTGTGATTGTTCAGAGCTTATGAAGTATTTTTATAATTTGCATTGTTTATGAAGTATTTCTTGAAATGATTGCTTGAATATCCCAAGTGAGGCGCTTTCTCTAACTCGTTTTCTCTTACATAGGTTCTAAGGGATCATAGGAGGTTTCGGAGAAGTTGACCTTTGCGAATGGACACATAAGGGTACCACACAACTTAGGCAAAACTAGCTAAGTCCGTGATAGTAGGTCACAACAACCGAACCACTATAAATTCGATGTGCTTTTTTTCTTTTGCTATTTACCTTTATTGCTTATTGATTTTATTGATTATTACATTCTACGAATGTTTTTAAGTTAAGTATGTTTTCGATATGCGCTTTATTGAACGAGGTTTTTCTAAATCATTATTTTTACAGAAGTACGGATCAAGAGCGACACTAAGAGAGGGGGTGAATTAGTGCAGCGGAGAAAATCATTGGTTTATAAAATATTTCATTCATCAAAAACTAATTTTGGAAAGTGCTTGGCTTTAGAATGAAAGAACTAGCAGTTGTCTAAGAAAGTAATGATAGTAATGAAAAGAAAAAGGGAAATAAAGACATCGGAATTTAAAGTGGTTCAGTCATTGTGACCTACATCCACTTCTGATTCCTCCTCCATTGAGGTCACCGGCGTCTACTAATGGTCTTCCTTCAATAGGCGAAGACCAACAACCTCTTTACGATGATTTATTTTTTTCATGGGTTTAGGAGATAACCCTTACGAGCCTCACACTTCTCTTGAATGATCTCAACACTTAGAAAGAGAGGAGGAGGACTCTTTATACTTTTACAATACTTTTAGCACCCTAAGAATTTAAGATTATGTTCACACTTTCGTGCCCTTTCATGCCAAAAATGGTGGGATATTTATAGACCACAATGGCTTCAGAATTGGAGTAAAAAAGTATAACATCCTCGGATTTTGGGGTACTGGCGGTATCATTGCCATTATTGGGCGGTACTATCACCTACAAACTGACACTAGGTGGTACCACTGCCCAATCTGGGTAGTACCACTACCTGACAGAGCTCGAAGATCGAGCTCTCTGGCGGTACCCACCACCCATAGCACTTAGGAGACCGAGTCCCAAGTGGTGCCACAACTGGCTGTGACTTCAGGTGCTGAATGGGCTGTTCAACTAGCCCAATTTAGCCTTGTTTAGGGCCCAGTTGACCTTTAACTGAGTTAGTGGGATTACATTCCAATCCTAACTCAATTAATGTACTAACTATGATTAAGGCAACCAATCTCTATCTGGTATGTCGAGTTTTCTCTCGACGATCCTCCGGTGAACTTCTCAGCGAGTTTTTCGGCAAGCTTCTAGTGAACTCCAACAAACTCTCAGCGAACTCACGACAAACTCTCGACGAACTTCCGACGAACTCTTGGCGAGCTTCCAGCAAACTCTCGGTATATCATTCGAATCTTCGATTTCGGCCCATCATCTACTTTATGCCTTACCACTATCGTAGTTAATTCTGCACATTTATCTCAATACATAAATTAGATCAAACAATTTATCAATTAATTTTATGATCATAATTTTAGATTCAACATAGTGCATCTTCCAATTTATTTTTTTTTAACATCGTTTGATTTATCCAATTAATTAAATTTATATGAATTTAATTAATTGGATGAAATCCAAAGGTATTAAAAAATAAATAAATTTGAAGCCGCACTACAACAAGGAGGTTTATGCATTGCAACATGAAAATAAACATAATTGGAACTCTAATACCACGTGTTGTGCATACTGTGAAGAGGAAAAGGTAAGAAAAGCAAAAAACATAATTGAACGAATTTTTAATTTTATATTTAGTAACTCGTAATTTAATATTTCAGGATTTATGATAAGATACTATAGTATCAAACAAATATAGATTGTAAGCCATAAGTGAACATGTTCCAATCACATTTGACATTTGAATTTAAAGACAAAGTAAACTGATTATTTTCAAATGAACAAGAATAACTAGATTTGTCCAAATAAAAAACAAAAATTAAATTTCGTCTAAATGACGGTGCAACAAAAGTATTTTTCAAATCCAAATAATATATAGTATACAATAACAATCTAAATGTGTTTATAGCTTCCACATCTATCGATTTTTCATTCCCCACATAAATGCATCTCTCAGCATCATTGGGCCTTCGATAGCTCAGGCAACCCTGCATTGAAACACTGATATTAGTAGTTGCACCGGAGTCTAACCATCAAGTGATTTTAGGTACTAAAGTTAAATTAACTTCAGAATAAACCAAAGTAAGGAACGTACATTTTTTAGCATGCTAAAGTGATATTTAGCATAGTCCTTCTTCAAATGCCTAGATTTCTTGTAGAAGAAATAAGTATCATCCTTATTTTGTTTCTTCTGTACTGAACCTTTATCGGCCTCATTCTTTCCATATTTGTATTTTTTTTTGTTGCACTTGTCCTTAGAGGTGCTGGCCAAGTTGGCACTTTCAGTCTTTTCTTGCTACAACTTTTCTTTTTTTGCACACAATATGAAATGAGTTCAAAACCAAATGGACAAGTAAGTCCTCTGATAAGCCAAATTTTAATGTTTTAAACTTTGAAGTAAAATTAGACATCTCCATGATGTACTCTCTTATATTTCCTTTGCTGTTTTACCTGATGGAAATTAGGCTTTGAAGCAGAATGCTTGTTTCTACCTTATCGTTTTTAAGAAAATACTTTTCTATTTTGACAAGGAAATCTTTGGCCTTTGTAATCCCTTCGGATACCGCACCCCTAAATGCTTTCGGAATGTCGTGCTTAATAATCATGAGACTCATGCGATTAGACCTGTCCCACTTCTGATATAGTCTCCTTTCATCATGAGTACTATTTTCCGTAAGAGAAGCGGGTTGGTCTTCCCTTAGTGCAAGGTCCATATCTATGCAACCCAAAACGATCAGAATGTTTTCCTTCCAATCCTTAAAGTTGGTTTCGTTTAGAACCGGTACTGAATTGAGGTTATTAGATATTGTTACAAGAGAACCTAAACAAAAGAACAATAGACAACCACAAATTATGCTTATATATATTACTATAAACTTAAGTAAATTCAAATAATGATATAACCCATCTCAAGATACTAAGTGCAACATTAATATCTTGTCTTTGGACTTCAATATTAATTGCTAGTGGTAGTCTTATTGTAATAATCAACACTGATAATAAGACATGTCAAATGATAAATCCATCTTTGGATTGATTTATTATTCATATGTACAACTTTATAATTGCCACATGTTTACCATTATTGGTGTGTATATAATTGCCACATGTCAAATGATAAATTTTCTATGGATGTAAATACATACTACATTTAATATTTTCATGAGAAATGCCACACATGAGAGGTCACTTTAGTAACTTCATGCATCAAATTACTCAATCTAATATTAAACAACTTTATAATCACTAATTGAATTTGAATCATATTAATCAAATTGGCTTAACCTTAATTTGTTAATTCAAATTAAGGTTTATTCTGAAGTCAATTTAACTTCAGTACCTAGAAACAGTTTGTGATTGGACTTCGATACAACTACTAACATCAGTGTTTCAATGTAGGGTTGCTTGAGCTACCGAAGGCCCAATGATGTTGAGAGACGCATTTATATGGGAGACGAAAAATCGATAGATGCAAAAGCTATAGGTACATTTAGATTGTTATTGTATATTGAATACTATTTGGATTTGAAAGACACTTTTGTTTTACCATCATTTAGACGGAATTTAATTTTTATTTCTTATTTGAACAAATCTAGTTATTCTTGTTCATTTGGAAATAATCAGTTTACTTTGTTTTTAAATTCAAATGTGATTGTAACTGGTTCACTTATGGCTTATGACAATCTATATTTGCTGGATACTATAGTGTCTTATCATGAACCCCTAAATGTGGAATTGCGAGGTGCTAAACGTAAAATTAAAAATTCGGGTGTATTATAGCATGAACGTTTGTGTCAGATATCTAGAAATAGAGTTGAAAAACTTATGTTGGATTCTTGATCCCAGTGACTTATTAGGTTTAGATGTTTGTGTTGAATGCATTAAAGGTAAATAAATCAAACCTCAGAGATTAAGTGCATATAGAGCTACAAATGTCTTAGAATTGATACATACAGATATTTGTGGACCATCTCCTACACCTTCGTGGAATGACCAATAATACTTTATATCATTCATAGATGATTACTCTAGATATGAATACTTATATCTAATACATGAAAAATTTAAGTCTTTGGATGTGTTCAAATCATTTAAACCTAAAGTTGAAAATCAACTCGGCAAAAGGATAAAAAGCATTAGATCTAACCGTGGAGGGGAATATTACAACAGAAATGACGGCTCAAGTGAATAACGTCGAGGACCATTTGCTCTATACTTAGAGGAGTGTGGAATTATCCCTCTGTATAAAATGCCAAGGTCACCTAACATGAATGGTGTAGTTGAAAGACGAAACTGCATACTTAAAGACATAGTAAGAAATATGATTTTTTAATCTACTTTGCCAGAGTCACCCTGAAGAGAAGCAATAAAAACTATAGCTTACATTCTTATAGAGTACCAATTAAAGCAACTACAAAAACACCTTATGAGCTTTGGACCGGAAGAAAGCCTAGTCTAAGACACTTTCATAGGTTGTCTATCTAAGACAAGGCTTTACAGGCCTAACGAAAAGAAATTGGAACCCCAAACAATAAGCAATTATTTTATTGGTTATTCTGAACGATCTAAGGGGTACAAATTTTATAATCCCAAATCAATAAATATTTTTGAGACGAGTATTGCTACAAGGATATTGAGTTTGGGGGGAGAAATAAGGTTAAAGACTTTACGTTTGAGGAAGAATTGGTTCAATTTAATCCAATTTATATAGTTGCCACTGATGTGGTAAATTCAATACCTCAAAAGGATATAGTTATTTCAACTCTCATATAGTATAAGAAAATTATTCATGAGGATCAAACTCAACATCCATAAGAACATATGCCACAAGAGCTAGCACCTTTGTGATGATCCATTAGGGTAAGGAGGAGTGTCATTTCATATGATTATATGGTATTTCTCTGGGAACATGAAAAAAGTAGTGATATGATGGAAGATGATCCAATCAACTTCTGTCAAGCCATAGAGGATTCCAATTCTGATAAGTGGATTAAAGCAATGAATCAAGAGTATAAGTCCATACAAGACAATAAAGTTTGAGAACTTGTCCCATTACTAGAAGGAGTGAAACCTATTGGTTGTAAATGAATTTTTAAAACCAAAAGGGATTCTAATGGTAATGTGGAGAGATATAATGCACGTCTTGTGGCAAAGGGCTATACTCAAAAAGAAGGGATTGACTTTAAATAAACCTCTCCGGTTTTAACGAATGACTCTTTTAGAATAATTATGGCTTTAGCCACACATTTTGATTTGGAGCTCTTTTAGATGGATGTCAAAATAACAATTCTCAATGGAAATATTGATGAAATAATTTATATGGTACAACTAGAATACTTTGTATCAAAACAACCTAAAGAAAATAATATGTAAATTGATAAAATCTATCTATGAGATAAAACATATTGAATCTTGGATTTTGACGATGAAATCAATTAATGAGTTTACGATCTAATGTACATTTAAGTGACGTAGGACTATATTCAATCAGGAAAGATAAATTGATTAAAGCAGTGGAATCAAAAGTTGGGCTAAAATGGAACATGTCAGAAGATTGGATGTCGGACCGGAGGAATGGTCGACATATCAGCAGAAGGCTTCGTGCCATGAGTTCGAGCATCGGGCCAAAAGGATCAGACATTGCACTAAGGAGATCGGGTGTTGCGGATATCAACATGTCGATTGGGCAATACATCATAAGAGAAGACGATATGCCGAAGGTTCGGGTGAAGCATCGGATGAACCAATGACATGTTGGATAACTTAGAATTCTTACTTATAATAATTTGTCTAGATCGAAGTAGTTTTAGTTCTAATTGGATTGTTTAGAATGTAATTAGACCAACTCAATTATGGGTTAACTCGGCCTGAATTGGGGTTATTTTGGGCCAAGTGGAAGGCCCAATTAGTGACCTATAGTTGGCCCAAGCTGTGACACTGCCAGTTTAGGTGATAATATTGCTCAGATACAATCTCCCAGACTGTGTTAGGCGATGGTACCACCTAGTCTCAAACTAGCAGGCGGTGGTATTGCCAGTACCCCGAAAACCCAAGATGAGATCATTTGGTCCCTAAATTTGAATTCATTTGGGGCCTAAAAAAGCCCTACTCATCCTTACTCAGTAAACACATCAATTGTGAGTTAAAGAAAAGAAAAATGCTATAGTAATATTATAAAAACTCGTCTCAAGCTCTCAGTATTATATATGAAGTTTAAGAGAGAGGTGAGGTTGTAAAGGTTATCTCCTAAACCGGTGAAAAGGAGAAAATGGGTGTAAAAGGATAGTTGATCTTCCTCCGTTGAAAGAAGATCGATAGTGAAAGCCGATGGCCTTGAGTGAAGAGGAATCAGGAGTGGATGCAGGTCACGATGATCGAACCACTATAAAACTTAGTTTGTATTTATATTTTGTTGTTTACCTTTATTGCAAACTGCTTTACTTGCTCATTACATTTTTATGAACGTTTTCGAGTTAAACATATTTCCAATATGATTTTATCGAACGAAATTTTCGAATCGATGTAATTTTTATCGTAAGCACTAATTCACACTCCCCCCCTCTTAGTGCCGATTTCGATCCTAACAAAACAAACATCCTTTTAGTAGTATCACAAATTTCATCAAGTAATTATCTCATTTGGTTTTAAGATGAATGTTGTTGATGATTGCATGTATCATAAATTCAGTGGGAGCAAATTTATTTTACTAATATTTTATATGGATGACATTCTGCTTGCCACTAATGATATAGACATATTGCACGAAACCAAGAGATTTTTATCTAGAAATTTTGAGATGAAAGATCTTGGTGATGCCCCTTTTGTATTAGGAATCCAAATACACCGAGATAGATCGCGAGGTATTCTAGGATTATTACAAAGGAACTATATCGATAAAGTACTCAAAAGGTTTAGCATATAGGATTGTAAACCAGGAGACACCCCTATCACAAAGGGAGACAAGTTCAGTCTCAATCAGTGCCTTAAAAAAAATCTGGAAACTTAAGAAATGCAGAAGATTTCCTATGCATTAGCTTTAGAGAGTCTAATGTATGCACAGGTTTGTACGCGTCAAGATATAATGTACATTGTTGGAATGTTAGATAGATACTTAAGCAATCATGGAATGAATCATTGGAATGTAGCTAAAAGAGTCATGAGATATTTAAAGAGAACAAAAGATCATATGGGAGATCAGACCATTTGAAGATCATTGGATATTCTGACTCCGATTTTACTAGATGCTAAGACAATATGATTTAATATTCTCCGACACATTCAAAAATAATAATTAATTATAAAAATAATATATAATTAATCTAGAATTATACACATGAATACATTTAATGAGACTTGTATTTTATAATTTATAATTTATACAAATACTATATTGTGGAGCATGACATAGTTGTAATATGCTTAGACATCTAAGATTACAATTAATTAAAGGTCAAAGAGAGTTAAGTTGGTAATTGCTGATTTATTTGGCAAATCAAAAATTTATGGCTATTGAATTGACTTGCTAAATACATAAGAAAGATCAGAAAAACTCAACCATATGACTTTAACTTAGTGTAAAAAAAAATCTAATTAATGAAATACGATGTTAATTTAAAGCTGAAGTAAATGCATTCTGAAAGTAGAAATTTATTCAGAAAAAAGGAAAGAAAAAAGTGTAAGAGTTGTTTGTATTAGTTTGAAAATAGTATCTCATTCATTTCAATATAGTGCTACTTGATTAACCTCTCATCAGATTCTATCGTTATTGTTGGAGAAGCATCTTATGCTTATATTTACAGTGTGCAAAACTAGGAGGAAAAAGAAAGGCCATGCTCAACATCAAACACAATGAAAAAGTATTGCATTTCGGAAGGAGATTATTATCAAACCATGAGTGCTTTCAACGTTCCCAAAAATGACGGCACAGTTCCAGTGGAAGAATAGTCAATACTCTGAAATTTGGAACCTATTTTTCTGAAGCAAAATCTCAAAATATATTATGCTGCAATGGAGCAATGGTTCAGTTCTTTTCATTGCAATCTGAGGCCATCAAAAAATTACAATCTGTCCAGAAAATTCAGACGTAAGTGAATTTGAACGATCCCTCCAAGTACTTCAACATCAAGGTCATTCTTCTTCCTCTCCTTTTACAACATCAACACTTGCTTTGATTTCAGAAGACTCACTTACAAGTAACATAAGCTCCTTGAAAAAGAAGTCTAACTTATTGCAGTCAAAATCTTCGATTGCCGATGATACTGTCGCTTTTGATCTTTGATGAGATTGTTTATTTTCTTGTTGTAGTTGAAAGTGATACATTCTCAGAGCATCGTCCGTGGAAATCTCTTGAACGGGCTTGTAAAGACTTTGAAACGTGCATCTGTCTTCAAGCTTCTTAACTAACTTTTCTTTGAATTGATCTGGGAGGTTTACAAATGCACTACGAAATAATGTAGGAAAAATAAGATACCAAAATTCTTCTGCAGAAAGAGATCAGTAAATACTATCACTTTTCACCTTGTGATGCCTCTAACAATTCCCCATTTGTAACCACTGCTTGCAGATTGCTTAAACCCAATGTTGAAGCCCTCTTGGGCAGAAGCTTCCTTTCCTGCAGATATACCATCTCGATAACCCATATAAACTTTTGTCAAGGGTTCCATATGATACATCCTCAAGTTTAAAGCCCTAAAAGTTTTACTATGAAGAGTTTTGGACAAAGGATATGCATATCATTTATAGATTGCAAGGATACTGTATAAAATTGATCATAACGCCTCTTCTGTTCTCTGTTTAAGTCAGCATCTGAGATTTCATTCAGAAGCCCATCATCACACCAAGAATCATCAGAAGCATGCTCTGGAACTAAAACTAACTCATTAGCATATTAAACTTTGTATTTGGTCAAAACAACCATGGCAGTATATCATACAACTTCCACAAAAGGCATCATGTAAATGCTACATAAACACCAAAGAGACCAAAATGTCATCTAATATATCCATAATATAGTCACTAATTTGAGGAAGAATGAAATTAAAATTTTAGTTTTGATGAAACTATACTCTGCACATGAATTGCTATGCATGCATCTAGGCCAATCAAATTCAATCGTCTCTGACTTTAAAGGAACAATTCATTCGATTCCAAAATCTCCACATGTGCATGCTCGCTCAATAGCAGAAATGAAAAAGAAACAGTAAAACAATATGATGCATGAGCAATTAAATTAATTTATTAATAAAATAAATTTAATTTGTTTAGAGATATTTTACATATGTAATAACATGAAAATATCTACTCAACGAGGAGAAAAAGAAAGAAAAAATACAACAAAAAAGAAATCATATTATTGAAAATTACAAATCTTGATTGAATATCTTAAAGATTCATCTCTATAAAGATGAAAGATTATCAATCAAAAATATCATGAAGAGAGGAAGACTATTTCTCAAATCAAATCAGAAATGAAGAACAAGATATCATATATTTGATTTGATGCGATTGTAATTTTTTAAATTTCTGTAATTTTCTTTTTATTCTTATACTTGAGCATATAAAAATGGGCTATAACATTGTAATGTATGAATAAAAAAAGGATCCATGAATCAAGTTTTTTTCCTTTCCCACCTTGTGAGGCATGCGGAGGTGCAAGACTTCTATCCTAGGAGTGTTATCTTTGAGCCAATTGGATAGTTATACATTTGCTTATTATTTTTAGTTATTATCTTTCACTTTTCTCTTTCTATTCCTCCACTATGAAAGTAATTTGTTGTTGCTCGTCCTACATGCCAACCAATATTGAACACTTCAAAATTAAATATACCATCACATAAGTCTCAGAGATATAACCGCAGTGCCTCACCACAATGCTAAAAACTTTGCAAATATCTAGTATTGGTAACAAACCTCATAGCAAACTTTTTACCTTCATCCTCTTGTGATGATCTAAGCATGTCCTACAAATAAATCAATTTGTTCCAAAGAGAAACAGAAGAATAGAAATAGCAGGTGCCACCAATTCCACCAAGTAAACCTTTTTCATATAAAAATATGACCAAAAGTATCAAATTTATGAGGAAAAAAAAAGCTCACTGAGGGAAAGAACAAGGGTGATCTAGAAGTTGTCCGCTTGCGGAGGGAGGGCAGCCATCAGAGTTAGAGCTTATCGGGAGAATCACATCAATCGAATCGATAAGCAGCAAAAACACATAGTCCTAGATTAATCATGAGGACCAGATTGATGGCGGAAAAGAATCTTGCACTGCATCTTCTTTAGGGTTTTCGAACTAGAAAAGTGCGAGAAGGGAATTGGGGGCTAACCGTGAAGTTCTGAACAAGATATGGTCGATTGTAATGCATTAAATAAATTTGTGAGAGAGTAGGGAACTCTCTTCTTTCCTTAGAGAATTGGGAGCTTCATCGTCCCACCCAGACGGAGCTTCACTCGTCCCACCCAGACGGAGCTTCACTCGTCCCACAAATTTGTGAGAGAGTAGGGAATTGGGAGCTTCATCGTCCCACCCAGACGGAGCTTCACTCGTCCCACAAATTTATTTAATGCATTACAATCGACCATATCTTGTTCAGAACTTCACGGTTAGCCCCCAATTCCCTTCTCGCACTTTTCTAGTTCGAAAACCCTAAAGAAGATGCAGTGCAAGATTCTTTTCCGCCATCAATCTGGTCCTCATGATTAATCTAGGACTATGTGTTTTTGCTGCTTATCGATCCGATTGATGTGATTCTCCCGATAAGCTCTAACTCTGATGGCTACCCTCCCTCCGC
The DNA here is from genome assembly GCF_036884655.1 of Musa acuminata AAA Group. Taxonomy (NCBI): domain Eukaryota; kingdom Viridiplantae; phylum Streptophyta; class Magnoliopsida; order Zingiberales; family Musaceae; genus Musa; species Musa acuminata. The sequence goes on along the minus strand of NW_027021336.1, from coordinate 132,020 downwards.
AAGCGGACAACTTCTAGATCACCCTTGTTCTTTCCCTCAGTGAGCTTTTTTTTTCCTCATAAATTTGATACTTTTGGTCATATTTTTATATGAAAAAGGTTTACTTGGTGGAATTGGTGGCACCTGCTATTTCTATTCTTCTGTTTCTCTTTGGAACAAATTGATTTATTTGTAGGACATGCTTAGATCATCACAAGAGGATGAAGGTAAAAAGTTTGCTATGAGGTTTGTTACCAATACTAGATATTTGCAAAGTTTTTAGCATTGTGGTGAGGCACTGCGGTTATATCTCTGAGACTTATGTGATGGTATATTTAATTTTGAAGTGTTCAATATTGGTTGGCATGTAGGACGAGCAACAACAAATTACTTTCATAGTGGAGGAATAGAAAGAGAAAAGTGAAAGATAATAACTAAAAATAATAAGCAAATATATAACTATCCAATTGGCTCAAAGATAACACTCCTAGGATAGAAGTCTTGCACCTCCGCATGCCTCACAAGGTGGGAAAGGAAAAAAACTTGATTCATGGATCCTTTTTTTATTCATACATTACAATGTTATAGCCCATTTTTATATGCTCAAGTATAAGAATAAAAAGAAAATTACAGAAATTTAAAAAATTACAATCGCATCAAATCAAATATATGATGGTACATTCACTTATCTACTCAAATTCGTAATCATATGGAAATTTCTTCTCCGAAATCAGGCCTTCTGCATAACTTTTTGAATACATCAATTGACTATTTTAGCATGTAAATAAAGAAAAAAACAAACAACCACCTTTTTTTGTTGTTGCAGTCTTAACTCTGTCACTAAATCCTCTTCTTAAAATAAATGAATGGCTTGGGTGATCTATAAATATCTTTGAAGCAGAGATCTAGAAAAATCAATCATGGATTCACGTAATAACATATCAAATGCTTGTGGCGATCATCTATCTAAAAGGATAATAGATCGAGAGGGTTAAATGGGACACTATTGTCTTGATATCTGTCTAAAATTTATGAGAAAGTGAAATAACCGTACAAGCCTTTATCCATTTTATCAACCATCAAGAAAACCCCAAACTCGAGCCGTTTCTTGGTATAAACGTAACCCGTGATCGTGGGATCAAACACCAGATCCGATCGAAGAAATGTGGAAACCAAGTAAAGGAAGACCATCAAAGCACAACAGCTGCACAGATCTAGCGGTAACAAAGGATGACAACAGAATGGGATCGAGAGGATCAGACCATCGCCGTCCTTGTCGAACAAGCTAAAGGCTTTCTTGAACTCGGCGATCTGGTCGTCCGTAAGCTGCTCCGCCATGCCTCCTCCGCAATCGACCTCACAAAGACGAGAAGGAAGAGAGGAGAGAAAGAGAGATCCGTGAAGGAATGGGAAGAGGAAAAGGGAGCGTTACTTCGCCGACCTCACCCTCTTCGTGTTGCGAAATATGCGAAATGACGATTATAACTCCAAAGCAGCCCAAGCCTTATCCACTCGTGATATTGCACGACACGGTTCCTACCCACGAAAACTACCCGGTCCCATCTTAAGGATGACCGGACTTCGAGGCCCACACGAACCCCCAAATTGAGAGATAGGTTTGGCGGGTAACCAGTGAAGTGGTAGAATAGGTCGTTTATATCGCAGGGAGCTCTTCGTGATGGCCACATCCCAAACAAGGGTAAAATAGTCATTAAGGACGAGAGCACAACAGAGATTATATCGTAATTTGGCGCTCCTCTTTCTTCCCACAATATTCTTACGGTCGCACTTTATCTGGGCATTTGATGGATAAAATACCCGTTCTACCCTCAACGCGGATTGAACGCGGAGAGGGTCCAGAACGGGAGTGACGGTGCCACGTCAAGTGCCGTTCCACGTTCCGTTCCCGGGATGCCAGCTAAATGGCCATCTGGAGATAAGACCAAATCTGACCGTTGATCGCAGAACGAACATGGCATCCTCTCCGTCCAATGTACCTTGCCTCATATCTTAATTATCCAATCACCATAAAATAACAAACTTAAATTATTATTATTATTATTATTATTATATTTTACTTTAAATGAATCCAATAAATATTAAGCTAATGTAATGATGAAGTTGAGATTCAACTTGAGGGCATTAATAATGTCACTCTCCGAGAAAGGAAAAAGGTCACTTCAACTCCTCTTCACTTTCACATCTATGTTATATTATTAAATGGATGATAAATGGTTTGGGTTCTTTGACAATTTTAAATCTTGGAAAAAAAAGAAAAAGAAAGCCACTAGATATTGTAGATTGTTAAGTAGATATAGAAGCGCCTAAGTCTCCGCAAGAAAGAAAAACTATTGTAATAGATTTATGTTGATCTTCATTGATTAACTTAATCAAATTTAGTTTAACAGGGAGAAATCCAATTACTTCCATGTGCAAGCTGAATTCTACATAGAAATATGAATTTTCTTTCTTCCTATGATTTGGATTAACTAAAGTTGAAACTATGTTATGATAAAATATATTAAAGGAATAATTTGAGTAATATAAATTACATTTATTGTTTACAAGGAGAACAACTTTGTGTATAAAGTTTATAACATATATTTGTCTTCTAATTATCATAAATTACCTGAACCTTTAATTATTGGTAGGATGTATGAATAATAAATAGTAATTCATAAAAAAAGATGTTTAATTGTGACTTTTTTTTTTTCTGGTCATTGGATTACAATTTCAGTCATGAGTTTTTGAAATTGATGTCTTGATGTTCTGTCTTAATTCACATATAATAAAAAAGTATTTTTTGCATATTATGTGTAGAAATTAGAATAATCTTTGGGAGAGAAAATTTATAATTATTTTATGTTTATCGTAAGTCATACATTCTCTTTGAAAAATTCTTTTGTGTGATCTATATGTTTTCCTTTTTGTGCGTCGGACGAGGCTTTTAGCATGCTAAAATTAAAGCATCGATTAAGCAAAACAATCAGGAGACATAACAATGTGGCTTGCACATCTACAATAACATAGTGCTCATCATTATTTTTCTATATCAATAGTATATCTCTGCCTATCTGTGTATGTGAGTGCATATGATATCTCTGCAATTTTTCAGTCCAAATAAAGTGGTGCACCATTAGCAATTTGTAATAATTTAGGTAAGTTTGGTGGTGGTGATGAAAGTGATGATACTTTAATCCAAAAGATTATTATTTGATATTAAGAATGGATCAAATATATCTGTTTTACAAGTTTCAGATTGATTTTTATTCATATTTAATTAAGTTCCCTGTCACAAATTTAAAATCGTCTTTTTTGTTTTTTTCTTGTTTTTATCGTTTTCATTATCATTTTCAATGAAGTTGGATAGGTATATAATTGAAATTGACTACCACCATGCCATTTACTATCTTACTCTCTATCATGGAAATCAAGAAAACTAGTACACCGGTGAAGCTTATTTCTTTATTGTATGAGAATCCATGATTTAAATTTCAAAGAGTCTTCCTAAATCTAAAGATAAAATTACATACATTCATCATCTCTAAATCTCATATGGGTCATCCTTGGTAATATTCTCCAACACATCTTAATTGCCAATCTATCTACAATGAATTTGCGCCAGAAAAGTTGGCCTTTTCTTTTCCCATGTTTAGATTATGTGATTCTGTTTATTAAACATAATATATGACTGAAAGGCTAGCGAGCTTTTGGATGGTCCTCGTGAAAAGAGGGTTTTAACATTAACTTATAATATGAAGTACGGAAGAAATATTGTCCTCGTAGAAGGATAATGCTTGTACTGTACTTCAACGTACGTTTGCTTGTGATTCTGTTTAATTGAATAAGATATATTATAGATTTAATTTTATTTAATTGAATTAGATATATTATAAATCAGATTAGATTCTTATTATAATTATTGATAAATAGAGATAAAATCTATCTATACTCTCACCTATAAATATATAAGATACCCTATGAACTCAATATATATGATAACACAACACAAGATTATTGATCTATTTTTATTTCCCTCTAATCTCTATTCTAACGTTATAGTGATTATATGAAAAATAAGATGAGAGAAGAAGATGAGTCTAAAACTCTTTACATATTGATGTTGTTATGTTCTATCGATGAAACTATAGAATATGTTTTATGAATCAAATATAAGTATTCTGAATGATATCAAAAGATATGCATGATTAATATTTGATATATGATTATTTGATTTCATGGCATTAAAGTTATCTTTTATTATAGTAGTATAATTTTTACAAATATGCACGTTTCAAGTAGATGCAAAAAAAAAAAAAAAAAACTTGCTATCTTGCATATATCAAAAAATATAAAAATTTTGTAAAAAAAACTTGCTAGCTTGCATGATGGTAAATGCAATGATTTAAAATTATATCTCAAAAACTTGCTAAATGTACTCCTTTTTGTTGATGACAAATGGAGAGAAGATGTGATGATGTGTTGAATCATACATGGTAGGATGCAATATACTTTGATATTTTGATACCATGATGATACTTAAGATAATGATCATACATATAATCTATGCAATACTCATGATTTTATTATGATGATGTATATAATGTATTACATATGATGTGAATCATAATTGTTTTGACTTGGATTTTTAAATTCAAGAGTTCTATCAATATGACATATTGGTAGGGAGAGTTAATGTTAACTCCGTCATCAATTGATTGTCATCATAAAAAAGGGGGAGATTGTTGAATCTCGGATTTAGATGATGAAACCAATTGATAGTATTTATAATTTGATTTGTGTTTTGAGTGATGCAAGAAGCTTCGATCAGGGAGAGACAATTAAAGTAGGAAGAATCATGTTGGGCCGGAGTAGAACATATCAGAAGATTGAACGTCGAGTTGGAGGACCGATCGACGTATCGACAGAAGGCTTCAAACCATGGGTTCGGGCATCGAGCTAAGAAGAGCAAAAATTACGTCAAGGAAATCAGAGTTACGAGGTCGACTGGCTGATTAGGCAATAGGCCGCAAAAGAGGACAATGCGCCGAAGAATCGGACGAAGCATCGATGAACCAATGACATGTCGGACAATATTTGATTTAAGCTTTATAATAATTGTCTAGATCGAAGTAGGTTTTAAGTGTGCAAGATTAACTATGATAGTGATCAAGGCATAAAGCAAAATGAAGTCCTAGAGTCAAGAACGAGATTTCGTTGGGAGTTCGAGAGTTCGTCGGAAGTCCAGACGTTCGTCGGAAGTTATATCGGAATTGACCGAGAAGTCCAGGAGCTTGCCAAAGAATCTCATCGAAACTCGCCAAGAAGATCGTTGTGAAGTCTAGGAGCTTGTCGCGAGTCCGCTAGAACATTGCCGAGAGATCATCGGAAGATCGCTAGAAGCTCGTCGGAATAAACCTAGACTTACTGGACTTATTTAGCTTAGTGTATGCCTTAAAATTCGTAGTTAGCATATAAGTGGGTTGGAATTGGGCCAAATCAATTAGGGGTCAAGTTTGGGTTGTGTTGGGCCAAGTGGAAGGCCCAATAATGACCCAACAGGTGAAAACGTCGTGGCATAGTCTCTGAGACTATGTCAAGTGGTGGTACCACCAGTCTGGGTGGTGGTATTGCCCAAACTCAGTCTTCGAGACTGTCAGGCGATGGTACCGCCCAGACACAGTCTTCTAGGTGGTGGTACTGCTAGACTAGGTGGTAGTAACGCCAAGACCCGAAAAACCTAGAATGAGACATTTTTAGGCTCCAAGCTTGAATCCACTTGAGGCCTATAAATAGCCCTCTCATCCCTTATTAACATACACAAGAATTGAAAGAAAAAAGAAACAAAAACGCTATTGTAATCTTATAAGAACTCCTCTCAAGCTCTAAGTGTTAGTCTTGTTTAAGAGAGGAGTGAAGGGGGTTGTAAAGGTTCACTCTTGAACCTATCTAAAGAAGAATTGAGTTGTAAGGGTAGTTGATCTTCGCCCATTGAAAGAAGATCATTAGTGGATGCCGGTGGCCTCGACGGAAGAGGAATCGGCGAAGTGGATGTAGGTCATGACAACCGAACCACTATAAAACTCGGTTTGCATTTCCATTCTTGTAAGTTATCTTTAATGAAAACTGCCTTACCTACTTACTGCTTTCACTATGCTTATGAATGAGATTTGAAGTTATCTTTCCGATATTGGTTTTATCAAACGAAGAATTTTTTAAAATGGTGATTTTATCCGCTACACTAATTCAAACCCCCCTCTTAGTGCCGACTCGATCCTAATAAGACTTACTATCATCGACATTAGACTAGAAGCTTGAGTCCATATAGCCCTCAATCTTAAGGCTACTTCCTCTATATACTAGTAGAATATCCTTAGTCCTTCTCAAGTACTTAAGGATACACTTTACAACTTTCTAGTGCTCTAAGCTTGGATCCGCTTGATATATGCTCGTAACACTTAGAGCATGTGCTATATCAGGCATGGTATATAGCATAGTATACATGATAGACCCTATCGCTGAGGCATAGGGTATCTTATCTATGTGTGCCCTTTCTTCATGAATCTTTGGGGACTAAAAAATGATATCCCTTGTCTCAATGGTATAAGACCTCTCTTGGAATTTTTCATGTCAAACCTTTTGATAATAGAGTTTATATACCTGGATTGAGACAAACCAATAATCCTCTTAGATATATCTCTATAATCCGAATCCCCAAGATATATGATGCTTTCCCTGAATCCTTTATGGAGAAGTGTCTAGATAGCCAAGTCTTTAATGTGGAGAGCATTCCTACATCATTCCCAATGATCAAGATGTCATCCATATATAACACCAAGAAGGTGATAGCGCTCCCATTTACCTTCCTATACACACAAGGCTCATCTTCGTTCTTAACGAAGTCATAAGATCTAATCGCCTCATCAAATCTTATGTTCTAACTTCACCTCATCTTGTTTCCTTTTAGACTCACTTACATTCATGATATGTGGAGCAATGTCTAACATAAACAAACCATTATGCAATATTCCATTCATGATGATCTTATCATCTAATAATATTAAATAATTATTATTCTCAAAAACTAATTTACATTCACTAATTGTTAAACACGAAATAGAAATAATATTTTTGATAATAGAAGGAATAAAATAATATCCATCCAACACAATAATAGTTCCATCAGGTAGATGTTTTGCCCTCTCTATAATGTACTCCTTGCAATTCCTCTTTCAATGTCCATCTTTGCCGTAGTGGAAACACTAGCCTTTGTCCTTTGCCGGGTCTTTCTTAACAAGCTTTATTGAATCTCAGATTTAATGATTAAATCAATTGATGAAGTTATGATCTAATTTGTGTTTTGAGTGCGTAGTACAAACTTCGATCAAAAAAGGTAAATCGATTAAAGCAGGAGAATCAAACGTTGGGCTGGAGTGAACATGTTAGAAGATTAGATATCGAGTCGGAATATCGATCGACGTATCGGCAGAAGGATTTTGTGTCGTGAGTTTGAGCATCGGGCTAGAAGGATAAGATATTTCACCAAGGAGATCGAAAGTTATAGGAGGTCAATATGCCGATTGGGCAATATGCCGAAGGATCGGACAAAGCCCTGGATGAACCAATGACATGTCGGACAACATATGACTTATGCTTGTAATCATGTGTATTTAGATCGAATTAGTTTAGGTCTAATTGAGTTTATTTTAGGATAAAATAATGCTAACTCAATTAGGGGCCTATTGGGCATGAGTTTAGGCTATTTTGTACCAAGTAGAAGGCTCATTCAGTGACCCTTAGTTGGCCCAGGTGGTGGCACCGCTTGAGGCTCAGCCTCCCAAGCTATCTGGGTGGTGGTACCACTTGGACACAATCTCCCAAACTATGTCAAGTGGTGGTACTACCAGACTGGATGGTGGTACCACCTAGTGTTAGTGTTAGATTGGGTGGTGGTACCGCTAGTTGTCAGTATGGCAGACGATAGTACCGCCTAGTATTGACGATGGTACCACCTAGTACTAGCGGTATAACCGCCAATACCCCGAAAACCCAAGAATTTAAATTTTAGCTCTAATTTTTTAAGTCATTTGAGGTCTATAAATACCCCACAAATTTCTACATGGGATAGTAAGAAAAAGAGTAGTAAAGGGGAAAGAACCCTTGTGAAAAAAAATTGTGTAATCTCTCTTTAATTAGTGAGTCTCTTCCTCCTAGAGTTCGAAGTTTTCCAAAGGAGGAGTGAGGTCTAAAAGAGAGGTATAAAGGTTCTCTCCTAAAGCTGTGAAAAGGAGAAAGAGTTGTAAGTGTTAGGATCGAGAGCACTAAGAGGGGGGGGGGTGAATTAGTGCAGCGGAAATCTTACAGCGATTTAAAAACCGAAAGCTGCGTTCGTCCGATAAAAATCGATTTCGATATAAAAGCAGAATCACAGTGCAGTTTGCGTCTAAGCGCAGTTTTGCGTCTAAGCGCAATTTGCGTCTAAACACAGTTTGCGTCTAAGCGCAGTTTGCGTCTAAAGTCAGTTTTACGTTCAAACGCAGTTTTACGTCCAAACGCAGTTTTACGTCCAAACGCAGTTTTACGTCTAAACGCAGTTTTGTGTCTAAACGCAGTTTTACGTCTAAACGCAGTTTTACGTCTAAACGCAGTTTTACGTCTAAACGCAGTTTTGCGTCTAAACGCAGTTTTACGTCTAAACGTAATTTTACGTCTAAATGTAGTTTTGCGTCTAAAAGCAGTTTTGAACCTTGAAAGCGTTTTACGTAGAAAGCAATTTGCAGTTATAAATGGAATCCGAATGTAAGCGAAAACTGCAGTGTGAAGATCGTACGAAAACACGATTTACGTTTGAATGCAGATTCTGAAAGATCAGAGCTTAGAAACTTGTTCGTGAAGGCGCAGAGGGCAGTAGCAATGTAGGAGGTTTGCAGTAATGATAAAGTGCTCAAGGTAAAAGCAAACCAGAGATTTAGAGTGGTTCGGTCAGTCTTGACCTACTCCACTTTTGGCTTCCTCCTCCGACGAGGTCACCGACGTCAACTAGCTGCCTTCCTTCAATGGGCGAAGGCTAACTGCCCTTTTACAGTTTCTCTCCTTTTGACATGCTCAGGAGACAACCTTTACAGATCCTTTCTCTCCTCACTTTACAACTCAAGACTTGAAGAACAGAAGGAGGAGAACTTTAGGACTTTACACAAATTTGAGCTCTTAGAATCACTGAAAAGATCAAGAATTCGGTGTGGATCTATTTCTTTTCAGTGCTGAATGGGTGGGGTATTTATAGGCCCCAACCCAATTCAAATTTGGAGCTCAAAACGATCAAATCGATCAAATCCCAGAATTCTGGGATCAGGCGGTTGCACCTCTTGACTGGAGAGGTGGCACCGCCTGGCAGAGCTCGAAGACTGAGCTCAGGCGATTGCACCACTCTGCCAGAGCTCGAAGACTGAGCTCGGTGGTTGCACCGCCTGGCAGAGCTCGAAACTTGAGCTCGGTGGTTGCATCACCTAGCAGAGCTCGAAACTGAGCTCAGGCTGATGCACCTCTCTGCCAGAGGTGGTTGCACCTCTCTGCCAAAGCTCGAAGACCGAGCTCAGGCGATGCATCTCCTGTCCAAAGAGGTTGCACCTCTCTGCCAGAGCTCGAAGACCGAGCTCGGTGGTTGCACCTCTTGGTAGAGCTCGAAACTTGAGCTCTGGCGGTGCTACCTCTTGATAGAGGAGGTTGCACCGCCCAGTCTCGCTTGGAGACTGAGCCCTGGGCGGTTGCACCTCTTGGCTGGGGCGGTTGCACCGCCCAGTCCCGCAGCCCAGGCGGTTGCACCTCCTGGCCTAGGCGGTTGCACCGCCTGGTGCAATCAGGGTCCGAATGGTTCGCTCCATTCGGCCCAATTTGAATCTTTTCAGGGGCCCAATTGCCCCAAGATTAAGCTAATGGGATCACCTCCCATTTTCAAGCTTAATCATCGTGCTAACTACGATTAACTCTAAGACAACTTCTGCAGCTATGCTCCGATGCGTCAATCGCTTCTTCCGGCGAGTTTCCGGCGAACTTCCGTCGATCATCCGATAAACCCTCGGTGATCCTTCTGCGGACATCCGGCATACTCCTGGACTTTGCGACGATCCACTTGGCGAGTTCCGACGAGCTTCGCTTGGCAAGGTTCTGGACTTCTCGGATCTGTTCTCGCTGAACCTCCGACGACCGTCCGAACTTCCGTCGAACTCTCGAACTCCCAACGTGATCATGATCTTGACTCCGGCGCAACACCTGCTGCTTGTCTTACTCTCATCGTAGTTAATCCTGCACAACAAATCAAAACTTCGATCGAGACAATTAATCCTAAGCAATTAACCAAGTTGTCCGATATGTCATTGGTCCCTCGACGCTTCGTCCGATTCTTCGGCGCATCGTCCTCTTTTGCAGCCTATTGCCCAATCGGCCAGTTGACTCCGCAACTCCGATATCCTTGGCACAATACCCGCTCTTCTTGGCCCGATGCCCGAGTCCACGGCCCGAAGCCTTCTGTCGATACGTCGACCGATCCACCGGCCCGACGTCCAATCTTCTGACATGTTCCTTCGGCACCACATGATTTTCCTGCTTTAATTGTCTCATCCTGATCGAAGCATCCTGCGTCACTCAAAACGCAGATTAAATCATAAACATATATCAAGTAGTTTCATCATCAAAATACGAGATTCAACAATCTCTCCCTTTTTGATGATGACAACCACTTGATGACGGAGTTAAACTTAATTCAAACTCCCCCTACCAATATGCCATATTGATAGAACCTTGAATTCAAACTGAATTCAAGTCATTGCAATATTCATCATGAATACTTGCAACACGTCAACATGAGCATATGCATAAACTTATGCATCACATGTCATGTCATCAACATACTTCTCCCCCTTTGTCATCAACAAAAAGGAGAAGTATCACAATCAAGTGTTTGTGATATTGATTCAACTCATTGCATGAAAAACATAGTATCAAGTTTTATCATCATGCAATCTTGTAGCTAAAAGATTTAGCAAGTGTTATATCATGCTTAGAACATTCATGCTATCAAGTTTTAGATATTCAAGTTTTATAACATATAAGATAGCACTTTTGGTAATGTTCAAGATAGCAAGTTCTATATTATGCAAGCTAGCAAATTAGAGATGTTCAAGAAGGCAACTCTTGCTTCTTGAAAATTTTGCTCACTTTGCTAGATGCGCAAGTTAGCACTTTTGCCTCTTGAGATAGGCAAGATAGCACATTTTCTTCTTTTGAGATAGCAACTTTTTGCTTCTCTTTAGACCAACAAGCTAGCAATTTTTATGATATACAAGTTTCACAATATATAAGCTAGCAAAAATTTCGAAAGCAAATGCAAGATAAATTTCTTGTGTAAGCTCATGATTCTTGCTTCCTATTGCAGTGTGCAAATTGCAAGTTTTGCTTCTTGAGATATTCAAGATAGTGATGTTCAAGAAGACAATTTTTCTTCTTGAAATAAGCAAGTTAGCAATCTTTGCTTCTTAAAATAGGCAAGCTAGCAATCAAGTTTTTGCATCTTCTTGACTTGTACAAGCTAGCTATCTCCCCCTTTGTCATTGTAAAAAAGAAAGAGAGAATACAGTTTTGTAGTTCTCTTTTCCTTTTAGAATGATTTCAAAATCATGACAAATGATGAATAATCAAGTTATGAATGTCAAGACAATTTTTCATCATGAATATTTTATCATTGCATGCATCATTATCATAAGTTGAAGTATTACATGCATGATATCATATCATAATTACATTAATGTTTCATATCATGATGGTATCAATTTTGTCAAATTATATCCTACCATGCATGATCAAAACTTCTCCCCATTTTATCATTGAAAACAAGAAGAAGGTAGGGGGTAGAGCATAAAGGTGTTAAATATTTCAATCATTTCAAGGCATTTACATCATAGATCAAGTCATGATTTTTGATTCATCATAAAGCAAGTTAGTTTTCAATCATCACATAAGGCATTTAAGGAATTTTTGAAAAATAGGAGAATGATTAATTTAAGCATACAATGTTTCAATCCAATTCAAGTCATGAATATCAATGCTTTCATATTGTGAGTATCAATTCATGAATACCACAAGATATTATTTGTGACTTCAATTTTGCAAGATGAAGATTATGATTTAAATAAAACTTATTCAAATCAAATCATTAACTTGAAATTCATAATCAAGTCATTAATTTCGAGATTCACAAAATATCATGAAATCATTAATCTCGATCAGATGGGAAAAGCATTTTTTAAGAGATTCTTTTTCATCTAAGCATGCCTTAGTCTTTATATGCTAAATTAAGATAAGCATTAAAGTTCAAGACATAAGGCAAAGAAATCTTGTATTATGAAATATATTATATCAAGGCTCATGATTCATTCGAAAAGATACAATACAAAGAGCAACTTGAAACATTCTTATCAAGATCACATTTTAAAATATTCCAAGTTTCAAGATATCAATATGACACTTCATTGAATTGCATTTCATTTGAAGAACTCTTTTTGATAAATGTAGGGAGCATAATGAACGATCTTGATTTATAAAGAGCTTCATGTTATCAAGATCATGATTTTAATAATTATTCTCTTTAGCAAAGAATCACAAAAGCACTTTATTTTTGCATAAGAAATCACATTGTGTTATGATTTATAAATTCTTTTTCTGCACACGAATCATAGGAGATATGAATGTGAAACAAATCTTTGCAAGCAAAAACACTATCATTCATATTTCAAGATGAAGTTTATAAGCATGAATCATTTCATCAAATCCATTTTAGAAAAATATTTTTCATAAGTGTATGAGAAAATCTGATTGTTAGGATACCAATTGTTAACTGAATCCGAAAATGAAATTAACACTTTCATATATTCAAACATGATTTTTGCTATAGATCTTGAAATTAAGTCAAGAAGATCAAACAAGCTCATGATCATGGATAACTTAAAATCACATGCATAAAATTGTTAATAACCATTTCATATTACATCTTTATGTATTACTTTAAATCAAACGTGATTTCATTCAACAATGTTAATCAAACATGATACACATTATTACTTCTTAACCATGATCAAAATCATTTTGTTTGTTTATCATAAAATATGCAATATTATTTTCGAAATTATCAACATGATCATAATTTTTTGTATTTTTATTTTTAAACATGTAATTTTCAAGAAAATTAGTTCTAAACTAAAAAGGAAAATATATCATGAAAGCATCAAGTAATTTCAAAATAAACCAAAGGCATTTTAATTACCTCAACGTCGTAGGCTGGTAAGGCGTATTTTGTCGCCTCGCTTTTGTTGACTTTCTCGTCTTCAGATGAGCTCGATTCATCCCAATTTTTGTTCTTCTTCTTGCGTTTAAAGCAAGTAGTTCCATTCTTTTTGCTTTTTAATTTTCGTTTCATTTGTAGTTTAAGTTCACCATCACTTGAGCTTACGCTCGAGTGGTCTTCAAATGTTCTATGTCCCAAATCCTTCCTGTTCTTTGGAAGGTTGGTTTGTTCATCATTGTCCTCATCACTTGAGTCATCGCTCAAGTGGCATTCATTTATCCAGAGTTCCAAATCCTTCCTGTTCTTTGGAAGGTGATTGTGTTCAACATGTTCATCATGTGCATTATGCACCATTTCATATGTCATCAATGAACCAATTAGTTCTTCAAGTGGTAAGTTGTTTAGATTTTTAGCTTCTTGTATTGCAGTTACTTTTGAATCCCAAGTTTTAGAAAGTGAGCGCAAAACTTTGTTAACGAGTTCAAAATCCGAAAAGCTTTTACCAAGTGATTTTAAACCATTGACGACATCCGTAAAACGGGTGTACATGTCAACAACGGTTTCGCTTGGTTTCATATGAAAAAGCTCGAAATCAAGCAGTAAAATATTAACTTTCGAGTCTTTGACTCTACTAGTTCCCTCGTGTGTGATTTCAAGAGTGCGCCAAATATCGAAAGCCGTTTCACACGTAGAAATCCGATTGAACTCATTTTTGTCCAATGCGCAAAATAAGGCATTCATAGCCTTTGCGTTTAAAGAAAAATTCTTCTTCTCCAAAACCGACCATTCGTTCATCGGTTTGGAGGGAAGTTGAAAACCGTTTTCAATGATATTCCATAAATCCAGATTTAGAGAAATTAAGAAAACTCTCATTCGAGTATTCCAATAAGTGTAGTCCAATCCGTTAAAGAACGGTGGACGAAAGACCGAACAGCCCTCTTGAAAAGTCATTTCTCTCGGGTGTAAATCCGAAATGAGAAATACCCCGCTCTGATACCAATTGTTAGGATCGAGAGCACTAAGAGGGGGGGGGGTGAATTAGTGCAGCGGAAATCTTACAGCGATTTAAAAACCGAAAGCTGCGTTCGTCCGATAAAAATCGATTTCGATATAAAAGCAGAATCACAGTGCAGTTTGCGTCTAAGCGCAGTTTTGCGTCTAAGCGCAGTTTGCGTCTAAACACAGTTTGCGTCTAAGCGCAGTTTGCGTCTAAGCACAGTTTGCGTCTAAGCGCAGTTTGCGTCTAAACTCAGTTTTACGTTCAAACGCAGTTTTACGTCCAAACGCAGTTTTACGTCCAAACGCAGTTTTACGTCTAAACGCAGTTTTGTGTCTAAACGTAGTTTTACGTCTAAACGCAGTTTTACGTCTAAACGCAGTTTTACGTCTAAACGCAGTTTTGCGTCTAAACGCAGTTTTACGTCTAAACGTAATTTTACGTCTAAATGTAGTTTTGCGTCTAAAAGCAGTTTTGAACCTTGAAAGCGTTTTACGTAGAAAGCAATTTGCAGTTATAAATGGAATCCGAATGTAAGCGAAAACTACAGTGTGAAGATCGTACGAAAACACGATTTACGTTTGAATGCAGATTCTGAAAGATCAGAGCTTAGAAACTTGTTCGTGAAGGCGCAGAGGGCAGTAGCAATGTAGGAGGTTTGCAGTAATGATAAAGTGCTCAAGGTAAAAGCAAACTAGAGATTTAGAGTGGTTCGGTCAGTCTTGACCTACTCCACTTTTGGCTTCCTCCTCCGACGAGGTCACCGACGTCAACTAGCTGCCTTCCTTCAATGGGCGAAGGCTAACTGCCCTTTTACAGTTTCTCTCCTTTTGACAGGCTCAGGAGACAACCTTTACAGATCCTTTCTCTCCTCACTTTACAACTCAAGACTTGAAGAACAGAAGGAGGAGAACTTTAGGACTTTACACAAATTTGAGCTCTTAGAATCACTGAAAAGATCAAGAATTCGGTGTGGATCTATTTCTTTTCAGTGCTGAATGGGTGGGGTATTTATAGGCCCCAACCCAATTCAAATTTGGAGCTCAAAATGATCAAATCGATCAAATCCCAGAATTCTGGGATCAGGCGGTTGCACCTCTTGACTGGAGAGGTGGCACCGCCTGGCAGAGCTCGAAGACTGAGCTCAGGCGATTGCACCACTCTGCCAGAGCTCGAAGACTGAGCTCGGTGGTTGCACCGCCTGGCAGAGCTCGAAACTTGAGCTCGATGGTTGCATCACCTGGCAGAGCTCGAAACTGAGCTCAGGCTGATGCACCTCTCTGCCAGAGGTGGTTGCACCTCTCTGCCAGAGGTGGTTGCACCTCTCTGCCAGAGCTCGAAGACCGAGCTCAGGCGATGCATCTCCTGTCCAAAGAGGTTGCACCTCTCTGCCAGAGCTCGAAGACCGAGCTCGGTGGTTGCACCTCTTGGCAGAGCTCGAAACTTGAGCTCTGGCGGTGCTACCTCTTGACAGAGGAGGTTGCACCGCCCAGTCTCGCTTGGAGACTGAGCCCTGGGCGGTTGCACCTCTTGGCTGGGGCGGTTGCACCGCCCAGTCCCGCAGCCCAGGCGGTTGCACCTCCTGGCCTAGGCGGTTGCACCGCCTGGTGCAATCAGGGTCCGAATGGTTCGCTCCATTCGGCCCAATTTGAATCTTTTCAGGGGCCCAATTGCCCCAAGATTAAGCTAATGGGATCACCTCCCATTTTCAAGCTTAATCATCGTGCTAACTACGATTAACTCTAAGACAACTTCTGCAGCTATGCTCCGATGCGTCAATCGCTTCTTCCGGCGAGTTTCCGGCGAACTTCCGTCGATCATCCGATAAACCCTCGGTGATCCTTCTGCGGACATCTGGCATACTCCTGGACTTTGCGACGATCCACTTGGCGAGTTCCGACGAGCTTCGCTTGGCAAGGTTCTGGACTTCTCGGATCTGTTCTCGCTGAACCTCCGACGACCGTCCGAACTTCCGTCGAACTCTCGAACTCCCAACGTGATCATGATCTTGACTCCGGCGCAACACCTGCTGCTTGTCTTACTCTCATCGTAGTTAATCCTGCACAACAAATCAAAACTTCGATCGAGACAATTAATCCTAAGCAATTAACCAAGTTGTCCGACATGTCATTGGTCCCTCGACGCTTCGTCCGATTCTTCGGCGCATCGTCCTCTTCTGCAGCCTATTGCTCAATCGGCCAGTTGACTCCGCAACTCCGATATCCTTGGCACAATACCCGCTCTTCTTGGCCTGATGCCCGAGTCCACGGCCCGAAGCCTTCTGTCGATACGTCGACCGATCCACCGGCCCGACGTCCAATCTTCTGACATGTTCCTTCGGCACCACATGATTTTCCTGCTTTAATTGTCTCATCCTGATCGAAGCATCCTGCGTCACTCAAAACGCAGATTAAATCATAAACATATATCAAGTAGTTTCATCATCAAAATACGAGATTCAACAGTAAGATGATAGTTAGTCTTCTTCCATTGAAAGAAGACCATTAGTGAACGTTGGTGGCCTCGACGGAAGAGGAATCGAGAGTAGACGTAGGTCGCGATGACTGAACCACTATAAACTCGGTTTGCACTTTTTTTTTCTGCTTTTTATTGTCATTACTTATTGATTCAATTGCCTACTACTCTCATTTGCTCTCTAAGCTTAAACACTTTTCGATACAGGCTTTATGAAATGAAATTTTTAAACCAATATTTTTTCGAAAGCACTAATTCACCCCCCTCCCTCTTAGTGTCGAACGGTCCTAACAGTTGGTATCAGAGCCACATTACTCTCGGTTGGTTTAACACTTAAGAGAGTTTAAATGACTTTTACCAGTAATCTAGAGGGATACTCTATCACTCGTCCTCATATATTCAATGGGACGGACTACACATATTGGAAAACATGTACGAGAGTTTTCTTACTTTCTATGGATTTTAATTTATGAAATATTATTAAAAATGATATTCAAAAACCCTCTAGACCAATGAACGAATGGATTGATCTAGAGAAGAAAATATTTTCTTTAAATGCTAGAGCTATGAACGCTCTATTTTATGCTTTAGACAAAAATAAGTTTAATCATATTTCTTTATACGAAACTGCAAATGAGATTTGGCATACACTACAAGTAACTTATGAAGGCACAAATAGAGTTAAAGAGGCAAAAATTAATCTTTTGATGTATAGTTTTGAATTATTTTGAATAAAGCCAAGCAAAACCATTGGAGACATGTACACACATTTTACGGATATCGTCAATGGTTTAAAAGCATCTAGCAAATGATTTTCTAATCTTGAACTTGTAAACAAGATTCTAAGATCTTTTCCAAAGAGTTGGGACCTGAAAGTAACTACAATACAAGAGACAAAGGACTTAAATAATTTTTCAATGGAAGAACTCATCGGTTCATTGATGACATATGAAATGACTTATTTGGCACATGATGAGAATAATCTTTCAAAAAATATGAAGGATTTAACACTTAGAACAAAATAATATCTCTCGAGCGAAAACTCAAGTGATTATGACTTTGAACTCCTCACAAGAAAATTTAAAAAGTTCATAAAACAAGAATCTAATAATAAATATGAACTTAAAAAGAAGTGGCTGCCAAAGAAAATGAAAGTACTCAAGGTGACATGGGATAAATCAAGTGTATTTGAAGATGGAGAGCAAACCGATGAAATTAAAGTGGCGAACTATGCCTTAATGACTCTCAATGATGAGTTAAATGACTTAATTGAAACTCTTTTACCTTATAATGAATTGTTTGATGATTTCTATGATTTATTTGATGAATTTAAATTAGTTGCCAAAAATTATAAATTCTTAAAAAAGGATCATGCTTCTCATTCTAGTGAATTTAAAAAATTAAAAAATGAGCATGATAATTGCTTGTTAACCTTTTGCACTTAATGTAAAGAATTAAATTCATGCAAAAATAAAAATTTGTTATTACAACAAACATTAGAAAATTTTAAAATTGGTAGCAAATCATTAAACATAATTCTTGCCAATAATGGTTATATTCGTAGAAAGGAAGGGATTGACTTTGTGAGTAACTACACTCAACAAAAGTCAACTACCTTTGTTAAAAGACCCACATTGCATGTTACCTCTAAAATTAAGTATAATTTTTATGATAGATATGGTCATTTTACATATAAATATTTATTTAAAAAGTATGACTCACATAAATTAGTTTGGGTTCCTAAAGGAACCATGAATGACTTAATGCTGAAAATTAAGATAGATAAATCTAACTATAAGGGATCGAAAGCTAAATGGGTACCTAGAACAAACCCACCCTTCTTGTAGACATCTCTACAATCGAAAGCTGGGAGCAAAAATTAAAATCTTTATAGTGGATGCTCAAGGCATATGACCAGAGATCCAACATAGTTTACAAAGCTCACTAGCCAATGATAAAGGGGAGAAAGTATTGCTAGCTTACACATTTTAAAGAGAAGAAAACTTGCTAGCTTGCACATCTAAAAGAAAAGAAAAATTTCTAAACTTGCACATCTCTAAAACTTGCTATCTTGCATGTTCTAAAGTGATGAAAAACTTGCATGTTTCAAAAAACTTGATGATGATTATGCATGGTATGATATACTTTGATGTTTTGAAATTATGATTAGTTAAAATTATGCATGAAACACTCATGATTTTATGTGCATGAAATGATGTGAAAGTCATGGTTTCAAAGGTTATCGTTCTTTTTAAATGAAAGTTTGTTTTAATTCAATATGATATATTGATAAGGAGAGTTTAGTTTAAACTCCGTCATCAATTGGTTATCATCATAAAAAAGGGAGAGATTATTGAATCTCGAATTTTGATAATGAAATCAGTTGATGAAGTTATGATCTAATCTACGTTTTGAGTGATGCATGACTCACTTGGATCAGAAAAGAAAAATCGATTATAGTAGAAGAATCAGACGTTAGGCTGAAGTAAACATGTCAGAATATTGGACGTTGAGCTAAAGGATCGGTCGATATGCCAATAGAAGGACTTTGTGCCATGAGTTCGGGCATCAGGTCAGAAGGATCGGACATTGCACCAAGGAGATCGAAAGTTGCCGGAGGTCAACATGTTGATTAGGCAATACGTCAAAGGATCGGACGAAGCACCGGATGAACCAATGACATATCGGACAATATAGGATTCATACTTGTAATCGTGTGTATTTAGATCAAGTTAGTTTAGGTCTAATTAAGTTGTTTTGAGGTGAAACAATGTCAACTCAATTAGGGACCCATTAGGCCTGAGTTGGGGCTATTTTAGGCTAAGTAGAAGGCTCATTCAGTGACTCGTAGCTGGCCTAGGCAATGCCACCACTTGAGGCTCGGCCTCCCAAGCTGTTTGGGCGGTGGTACCACCTAGTGTCAAAGTCAGATTGGGCGGTGGCATCGCCAATTGTCAGTCTGGCAGACGGTGGTACCGCTCAATACTAGCCGTGGTACCACCAGTACCTCGAAAACCCAAGAATTTAAATTTTGGCTCCAATTTTTGAAGTCGTTTGGGGTCTATAAATTCCTCACAAATTCCTGCATAGGATTGTAAGAAAAAGAGTAGAAAGGGGGAAAGAATCCTTGTGAAAAAAGAAAATGTGCAATCTCTCTTTAGTTAGTGAGTCTTTTCCTCCTAGAGTTAGAACTTTTCTAAGAGAGGAGCGAGGTCTAAACTAGAGGTGCAAAGGTTCTCTCCTGAGCCTGTAAAAATGAGAAAGAGTTGTAAGAGGGTAGTTAGTCTTCGCCCATTGAAAGAAGATCATTAGTGAACACCGATGGCTTTGACAGAAGAGGAATCAGGAGTGGACATAGGTCGCAATGAACAAACCACTATAAACTTGATTTGTAATTTTTTTTCTGCTTTTTATTGTCATTATTTATTGATTCAATCGTCTACTACTCTCACTTGCTCTCTAACCTAAACACTTTCTGATATGTGGTTTATCAAATGAAATTTTCAAATCGATGTTTTTATTGAAATCACTAATTAACCCCACAACCCACCCCCAACACCCCACCCCCCCCCCCCCCCTTCGTGCCGAAATAGTCCTAACAATATTTGCTTTACCCGATCTGCCCTTGCCTTTGCTCTTCTTAAGGGACTTTTCTACCTTTATTTTCTTTCTGGTCTCACCAATATAGAGAACTGGCTTCTCTTTCTGGATAGTGCTCTTTGCCTCCCTTAACATATTGAGGAGCTTAAGGAGAGTCATTTCAAGCTTATTCATGTTAAAATTCATTATGAACTAAGAAAATAAATCTGGTAGGGATTGAAGCACAAGGTCCACACACAAGTCATCCTCTAGGACCATTCCTAAACCCGTGACTTTCTCTATCCACTCAATCATCTTTAGGATATGGTTCTGAACTTGTATTTTCTCAGTCATCCTGGCATGGAAGAGACTCTTAGATATCTCATATCGTTGAGTCATTCCCTGTTCCTCAAACAATTTGCGAAGATGTAGAAGAATGGATCTGGCATCCATATTTTCAAGATGTCTCTGTAACTTAGGAGTCAAGGAGCCCAACATGTAACACTGAGCAAGAGTGGAGTCATCTATGTACTTCAGGTAGCGAGCGATCTCATCATCGCTTACTCCTATCTCGGGCATAGACATCATTGTATCAAGGACACACGTGATTTTCTTCGCAATGAGAACAATTCTCAGGCTGCAGAGCCAATCCGTATAATTTGGACTAGTGATACGGTTGACATGAAGTATGCCATGTAAGGGATTCGAAAGCGATATTTTTCTAAAAATAAAGATGCAACAGAAATAAATAACATATAGATTTTATAAAAATAAATAATTAAGATAATGACTTCTATCTTAATCTACTCCTACTATTTTCTCACAAAATACATAACTCTTTTCGGTATCTAAATCGAAGACCCCCGATAGATCTCTAGTGGGAACCGAGATCCAATCAGCATCTTAATGTAACCTCGAGGGACTCAACCAATCACGCTAAGCTCATAAAGGTAGGCAACTCTTGTCAATCACAACTCCTCATGATTCTCATCCTTTTCGGCTTCTAAACTATCATGGCCTCGAGGGACTTGACCAACCATGATGTTCGGTTAAGTCATCACCATCGTAACAAGATGAGTTTGATTCGATGATATATCCTTGAGGGACTTGACCAAGCATACTATATCCTCAAGTCACCGATGACATCTTTATGTCGCAGGCAAGATACCAAATCGTGATATAGGTAAGCCTCAAGGGACTCAACCAACTCAACCTATATCGGGAATCGATTCCTACTTATAACGATGGAAGGTCACGTAGGTCAATCTAATTATCTTAAGTTTACCGACTTCATATTATCGAGAGAGGAAATTTTGATTCGGTCTCCTATAATGTGTTACACATATACATATTTAATATATATTTACATCGCATATAAATATAAATATAAATAAATAAATAAATAAATAAATATATATATATATATATATATATATATATATATATATATATATATACATATCTAGTATGTGTATTAGTAATCACGCATCACATGAACAATCACACTAGATGATCATGGACCATAGCCTAATGTGATCAGGCCTGAGTCAATGGGCTCAATCACTCACATCAATATCTATGTATGCAATGGTGCATCTCCATACCCTGTGATTGGACATCTCATCCTCGTCGGTTTCATCAGTATCTCGATGCATCTCCATACGTCACGATTGTCCGTCTCAGCCTCATGGGTCCCATTATCGTCTCCACGCTACCGTTGTGCCTCCTCGTGTAATTATAACTTAATCACAGGCATGCAGGCCCGACAAGAAACGAGAGAAAAATTAGAGGCCCATAGGCCCCAATAATAATAATAATCACATCACATGTACACATACATCACATAGTCTATGATCATTCATCCACGTAATATATCACTTGTACACATCACTATGTAGGACAACTAGATAATAATAATGGTTAATTAAACCTTTTAATTAACAAATATTTTTCTAAAATTCAGGACATGCATGGTTTTTTTTGAATTGTGGATGGTATTTAGGTACTTTGGACATAAATGAGAGACCTCAAAATTTCTAAAATTCAAAGGTGCAAAACTATCTTTTACCCAAAAACTTAATTCCCTTCTCCTCCCCTACTGTGTTGTGGTCGCTGCCACACTAATGTCGGTAGCCACTACGGGGGGTGGGGGCGTCGCCTTTACCCACGGGCGACACCACCCGTGTGAGCGAGCACCCCTACGGGCATCGCTGAAAGCAACGGTCACCCGTGCAGGCCGCTCGCCATGAGCGATGCTGCCCCTATGGGTGCTATGCCCACAAGCAGTGCCCGCAGGTGCCACTGCAAGCACAACGCTTGAGCGTGGCGGCTCTACCTACGAGAGGTCGGCCTTACCAAGCGGCCTACTTGCACGTAAATGGTAGCCTTCAAAACCAATCTTTCGCATGAACAACTTGGCTTTGATACCATTGTAGGAAAATCTAGAGGTAACATCACATGCGCAATAGAAGAAGATAAAACAAAAACCCCAAATTTCCTAAAAGGTGTTCATCGTCATGCGAAGATTGGTGCCTGCGAAACTGAAAATAACATATAAGATAGTTATGTTACCTAGGGAGATCGTATATCCCTGAATTCCTATAAATATATGGGAGAGAATGAAGGAGATCAAGCGTCATCCTCTATAGCAGTGATCCACATGGTGGGGGCTACGAAGATGCTCCTCAAATCGCTGCCCAAATCTCCACACCTGCTATCTGAGGAGAAGGGAGAGAGGAGAATAGAAGGTGGCAACCACAAAGCCTAGCCTATGGCCCTTTGATTCTCTCCTATTTATAGAGGTTTCTTATTAACTTAACCCTAATGGATCCTGCTCTATTGGGTATTAGATCTCTATCAAACTACCCAAGCCTCTTAGATTAGTGGATCTCTATCCAATAATCTTTCATTGGCTTGTATTGAATCTCATCCATAGGATCCAATAATTTATGGGCTTATTGGATATCTAATAAGATATGGGCTCCAACGAATATCTTATATCCGAACTGTTGAATCTCGAATTTTGATGATGAAACCAATTAATAATTTATGATCTAATATACGTTTTGAGTGATACAAGACTAGCTTCGATCAGGAGAGGCAAATTGATTAAAGCAAGAAGAATAAGAAGTTAGGCCGGAATTGAACATGTCATAAGATTAGACGTCAGATTGGAGGAATAGTTGATATGTTGGCAGAAGGCTTCGTGCCATGCGTTTGGCCATCGGGTTGAAGGATCGGACATTGCACCAAGGAGATTAGAAGTTGCAGGTGTCAATATGCTGATTGGGCAGTACGCCAAAGGAGAGGATGATGCGCCGAAGGATCGAACGAAGCGTTGGAAGAACCAATGACATGCTGGACAACAAATGATTCATGCTTTGTAATAATTTATCTAGATCGAGTTAGTTTAGGTCGTAATTGAGTTGGTTTCGGGTGTAATCATTCCAACTTAATTAGGGGCCCATTGGGCCTGAGTTGAGACTGTTTTGGGCCAAGTGGAAGGCCTATGCAGTTACCTAAGTTTAGGTGAAACCACCCATGAGTTAAAAATGTCAAGAGCTTACTTTTCCATGCTGTCAGGCGATGGTACCGCCCATTGTCAGACTGGCAGGCGGTGGTGTCGCCCGTACCCCAAAAACTCGAGGATTTAAATTTTAGCTCCAAGTTTTAAAGTCATTTGGGGTCTATAAATACCCCACAAATTCTTGCTTAGAACATATACAAAAAGAGAGCAAAAACTCTATGATTCCAAGGTTGTAAAACTCTTTTAAGTATAGAGTCCCTCCTCTAAGAGCTTAGTGATAGTCCTAAGAGAGGTGTGTGAGGGAACATTTGTAAAAGAGGGGTGTAAAGGTTATTTCTTGAACTTGTGAAAATGAGAAAAAGTATAAGAGTAGTTGATCTTTGCCCATTAGAAAGAAGATCGATAGTGGAAGCTTGATAAGATCCTAAAGTCTTATCGTCACTCTGATACCAAATGATAAGACCTTAAAGTCTTATCGTGGAAGAAATAGGAATGATAATGATCGCTTCGAGGGGATCGACCTCCTTGATCACTTCAAGGGGATCGACCTCCTAGGTTTGTCCACAGAGTGGAATAACATTTAATTTATTGATTGATTTAAAGAAAGGGTTACATCACTATTTATAGAGTTCCACCTAGAGTCCACCAGGACTTGAACTCTTAATAATAAATAAATATTAAATAAACCTCTACTTGACTCTAATTGAACTAAATAGAGTCAATAAACAACTGAACTAAATAGACTTAATAAACATTATTCAAAAGCTTAGAAAAAGGGTCCTAACAAAGCTGATGGTCTCGAGTGAAGCGGAATCAAGAGTGGACGTAGGTCATGACGACCGAACCATTATAAATTAATTTGCATTTCTGTTTTGCTGTTTACCTTAATTGCAAACTACTTTACTTCCTCGTTACTTTAGCTGCACACTCTTAGGAATGTTTTCAAAGTTAAACACTACTTGATACGGTTTTATTGTACGAAGATTTTTTACTCGACGTAATTTTTATGTACACACTAATTCCCCCACCCACCCCACCCCCCCCCCCCCCCCTCTCTTAGTGTCATATTGATCTTAACAGTTGGTATTAGAGCCACATTTTTCTCATTTGGTTTAACACCCAAGAAAAATGGTTTTATTTTACTTTCAAGAGGGTCACTCTATCATTTGTCTTCCTATGTTCAATGGGATGGACTATACATATTGAAAAACTCGATTGAGAGTTTTCTCGCTTTCTATGGATTTCAATTTATGGAATGTTGTTGAACTTGGCTTTCAAAAATCTTCTAAACCAATGAACAAATGGAATAATTTGGAGAAAAAGACTTTTTATTTAAATGCTAGAGCTATGAACATTCTATTTTGTGCTTTGGATAAAAATGAGTTTAATCATATTTCTTTATGCAAAACTGCACATGAGATTTGACACACACTAGAAGTAACTCATGAAGGTATGAATAGAGTAAAAGGGTCTAAAATAAATCTATTGATGTATGATTTTAAGGTGTTTCGAATGAAGCCAAGCGAAACTATTGTTGACATATGCACCCATTTTACGGATGTCGTCAATAGTTTAAAAGCACTTGGTAAAATTTTTTTTAACCTTGAACTTGTAAACAAAATTTTATAATCTCTTCCTCAAAATTAGGATCCTAAAGTAACGACTATTCAAAAAGCAAATGATTTGAATTATTTTCGACTTGATGAACTTATCGGGTCTTTAATGACTTATGAAATGACTCATATCGATCATGATGTACTTGAGAACAACCTTCCTAAGAATAAGAAGGATTTGGCATCTCGAACAATAGAAGATCACTTGAGTGATAACTCAAGTGATGATGATGTTGACATCCTCACTATAAAATTTAAAAAGTATATGAAACAAGAATCAAAAAATAAAAATAAACTTAAAAAGAATACAACTACTTCAAATATAAGAAGCTGGGGCACTCTAAAGATGCGTATATAAAACTGAAGAAGAAATTGCCAAAGAAGAAGGAAGCACAAGGACAAATCGAGCCCATCCGAAGATAAGAAGCAAACCAACAAAGGCGAGATAGCCTTTCACAATGAGGTATGTAACTAATCCAAATATATTTACCTTACCATAAAATTACTTAGTGCTTTCGTGCTTTGATGAATTAGTTTTAAAATTAAATATAATGCTTGTACTCCAAATAAGATTAATTCTATGTATGCTTTAAAAAGTAATAATGTGTGTCTTGATGATTTTTGTAATTCTTTTTTATTTTAAATATGACACATGATTTTAAAATAAAAACTTGGGCATACTTATATGAAATCAATTGCATGAATTGAAACAACAAAAAAAAGAAAAAAACTTTTTTTGAAAACTTCTAAATCTCTATCTTATTGAGTTTTCGTCATAGAGATCCTTAATGATGAATCTATTTTTGCTATTTATGAATCTCTTGAAAGTGATCTTGATGATTTGTCGATTTAAATTTGAATAAATTTAATCCAAATCTTTCACTTGATACTTGAGATTTTTTTTTATGAATCAAGATCTTGGTTCTCCTATGATTCTATTTGCCGTGTATCAAAGAGAAGCTTTATTGAAATCATGATCTTGATTTTTCAAAATTGTAACTTAAAACTTTTTTAGAAAAAAAAAATCAAGATCTTTGATCTTCTAAGAACTCTTTTTGTTATTTACTAAAAAGGAGATTTGTGAAAGTGAATCATGTCTTTTGATATTCACGAATTGATCTTTCTTGATCCTTTATATTAATATCTTTAATGACTCCTTTGTATCTATTTGTGTATATCTCTTGTTAAGATTATAACATTGATATAAAAGAAAAATTTTGTACTATTGTATCCTTTCCTTCTTTTTGACAATGACAAAGGGGGAGAAAGTATTGCTAGTTTGCACATTTCAAGGAGAAAAACTTGCTATGAAGCAAAATTGCTAGCTTGCACTTCTCAAAAGAGAAGAAAGAACTTGCTATCTTGAACATCACCAAGAATTGCTAGCTTGCAATCTCAAGAGAAGTAAAAGTGCTATCTTGCTTATCTCAAGAAGCAAAACTTGTAAATTTGCATATCTCAAAAAAGAAGCTAAATTTACAAACTTGCACAACTCAAAATTGTTGTTAGCTTGTATGCTATAAAACTTGCATATCTCAAAAACTTGCTAGATGCACTTCTCGTTTTTGTTGATGACAAAGCCGGAGAAATAATGATGATGATTTGAATCATGTGTGGTATGATATATTTTTAGATTTTGAAACATTACATAATTTTCGAAATTTAAAGGTTCTATCAATATGGCATATTGATATGGGGAGTTAAGGTTAATTCCATCATCAATTGTTTGTCATCATCAAAAAGGGGAAGATTGTTGAATCTCAGATTTTGATGATGAAACCAATTGATAATGTTATGATCTAATCTGTGTTTTAAGTAATTCAAGACTAGCTTCGATTAGGAGAGACAAATTGATTAAAGTAGGAAGAATAAGAAGTTGGGCCGGAATTGAACATGTCAGAAGATTGGACGTCAGACTAGAGGAATGGTCAACGTGTCGGCAAAAGGCTTCATGTCGTGAGTTCGAGCATCGGACCGAAGGATCAAATATTGCACTAAGAATATCGAAAGTTGTGGGTTTTAACATGTCGATTGGGCAATATGCTGAAGGAGAGGGCGATGCGCCAAAGGATCGGACGAAGCGCCAAAGGATCGGACGAAGCGCCAGAAGAACCAATGACATGTCGAACAATAAATGATTTGTATTTTGTAATAATTTGTCTAGATCAAGTTAGTTTAGGTCGTAATTGAGTTGGTTTCGGGTGTAACCATTCCAACTCTATTAGGGGCCCATTGGGCCTGAGTTGGGATTGTTTTAGGCCAAGTGGAAGGCTCATTCGGTCACCCAAGGTTATGTGGAACTACCTATGAGTTGGAAAAGTCAAGAGCACACTTTTTCATGCTGTCAGGCGATGGTACCACTAGACTGGGCGATGGTATCGCCTAGTGTCAGTATGTTAGGTGGTGGTACCGCTAGACTAGGTGGTAGTACCACCTAGTGTCAGATTGGTAGGTGATGGTACCACCTAATGTAGACTATGGTACCGCCTGTACCCCAAAAACTCGAGGATTTAAATTTTGGCTCCAAGTTTTGAAGTCATTTGAGGTTTATAAATACCCCACAAATTCCAGCTTGGAACACACACAAAAAAAGAGCAAAAACTCTATGATTCTAATGTTGCAAAACTCTTTTAAGTATAGAGTCTCACCTCCAAGAGCTTAGTGATATCCTAAGGGAGGTGTGTGAGGGAACACATGTAAAAGAGGGGTGTAAATGTTCTCTTCTGAACCTGTGAAAACGAGAAAGAGTGTAAGGGTAGTTGATCTTTGCCCATTGGAAAGAAGATCGATAGTGAAAGCCGGTGGCTTTGAGTGAAGAGGAATCAGGAGTGGATGTAGGTCACGACAATCAAACCTCTATAAATCGGTTTGCATTTCTGTTTTGATGTTTACCTTTATTGCAAACTGCTTTACTTCCTCATTCCTTTAGTTGGACACTCTTACGAATGTTTTCAAAGTTAAACACTCCTTGATACAGTTTTATCGTACGAAGAATTCTGACTCGACGTAATTTTTACATATGCACTAATTCACCTCCCCCCCCTTAGTGTTATATTGATCCTAACATGAACCTCTATTTATCATAATACCTACCATATGTATGTGACCCTTTAGGCCCAATATTGAGCTGGCCATGAGTTATACTTGTCAGAACTCCTTGTTAGGAACAGGGTCGGCATTAAGAGGGGGGCTGAATTAGTGCAGCGGTAAAATCACGTCTTCAAAAACGTTTCATTTCGATAAAACCGGTTTCGTAAAGATAGCTTGAAAGCATACGGAAAAATATTGAAGGCAGTAAGCTATTAAAAAGGTTTGTAGTAAGGATAAATTGCTCAAAGTAAAATGCAAACCGATTTATAGTGGTTCGATCGTCGTGACCTACATCCACTCCTCCGATTCCTCTTCCATCGAGGCTACCGGCATCCACTATCGATCTTCCTTTAATAGACGAAGATTAACCTCCTTCTTACACCCCTCTTCTCCTTTTACTGGGTTTAGGAGACAACCCTTACAAGCACACACACTCCTCTCTAAACAGAATTCTAAACTTAGAACTTAGAGGAGGGGATTCACTTATGATTACAACAGTGTTTTCTCACTTTTAATCTGTTGGGAAATCATGGGGGGCGACATCATATGCGCAGCGGAAGAACAAGAAAACAAAAATCCCCGATTCCCAAAAAGATGTTCGTCGTCGTGCGAAGATTGGTGCGCAAAAATCCACAAAACACAAAACTGCGTATAGAGATTGTGTTACCTAGGGAGATCGTATATCCCTGTTTCCTTGCAGATCCTTAGGAGAGGGTGAAGGAGGTCAAGCGTCCTCCTCTCTAGCGGTGATCCACACAGCAGGGTTGCGACGACGCTCCTCAAAAATCCAGGCCTACTCTGAGGTGGAGAGGGAGAGGAGAATAGGAAAGGCAAGCAAAGACTCTAGCCTATGAGGCTGTGAATCCCTCCTATTTATAGAGGTCTCGTGTCAAACCCTAATGGGTCCTCCCCTAATGGGTATTGGATCTGCATCCAATAAGACAAGGGCTCCATCAGATATCTCATATCTGAACCTCTACTCATCGCAATGCCTACCATATGTGTGTGACCCTCTAGGCCCAATATCGAGCTGGCCGTGAGTCATGCCTGTCAGAACTCCTTCTAACTCTGTGAATTATTATCTCTGTAATAATTCACTCGACTCATCGACTACGGACGTACTAGGCCACTACGCCGTAGTCCCCAGACGATACAGGGGAATCCAATCCATTGGACCTGTCTGTCCTCAGTTACCATGTACCTATAGTCCCTCATCCATCTAATATCCCAGAGACCGTATATCGAGCATGGTGCTGTCAGACCCATACGGTTTCTACTCGAGTCTCGCTCTAATCGGATTCTCCCGGAGAACTCTTTCTCCTCAACCCGAATGACCCTAGCCAGGGATTTGTCTGAGCAAGAACACATAGGATATTCCTCTCATGACGCCGAGAGCGGATGATCCTCTATTGACACTCAATAGCCCTCGTAAGGTCGACTACCACTCCCAATGACCAGCTGTACTAGATCTGGGGACAGCCAAACCTATAAGTCTGGTATCAAAGAATGGAGCACTCATACAGGACATCCTTGGTGTCTCAAGTCTAAGGACCAGATACACCACTAGGACTACAGAATCGCTGTCTGACAATAAGGCATCATCAACCATCCAGCATTCCGTAAGCGGATCAATCAGTGAACTCATTCTCCAATGAGCACCTGTACTGTATCCCTAGTGTCCCTACACGAGCAGCTATGAGACCAGCTGCATCCATCATATGGACGGGTATACAGCACACTAGTCTATCCGGTTATCACGATGTCCCTCTCGAGTAACCTATGACCGGGATTATTTAGGATATGTGTTTAAAGGTGAATCGATCTCATTATCGTGATCTCATCACGATCCGATTCCCATTGCACAAATCCAAGGACATCACAATATATATATGCATTTATGCAATAGTTATAAAGTGATATATGCCAAAATATAATAAGCAAAAAGATTCTGTATCAAGTCACACGTGCCATCACTCACGTGATTGGCTTGCTGGGCACCTATGACTAGCAATCTCCCACTTGACCTAAAGCCAATCACCTATGTGTCTGATCCCCATCAGACCCCTGTGACGCTCAAAGACAATCTGAGACAACGGCTTTGTCAGTGGATCTGCAATGTTATCTTCGGATGGAACTCTTTCCACTGCTACATCTCCTCGGGTTACGATCTCTCTTATAAGCTGGAACCTCCTCAGAACACTTCTGATGAGACCCGGGTTCCCTTATTTGAGTAATCACCCCATAGTTGTCGCAATAAAGGATGTCGACTTGTCGCTATCTATATCGACTCCCAAATCTGTGATGAACTTCTTCACCCAGACTCCCTCCTTTGCTGCATCTAATGCAACAATGTACTTCGCCTCTGTGGTCGAGTCAGTAGTGGTATCTTGCTTGGAACTCTTCCAGCACACTGCTCCTCCATTCAAAGTGTACACATACCCTGAATTCGACTTGCTATCATCGACATCAGACTGAAAACTTGAGTCAGTGAAGCCTTCAACCTTAAGGCTATTACCTCCATATACTAGTAAAAGATCCTTAGTCCTCAAGTACTTAAGGATACACTTTACTGCTTTCCCGTGCTCCAAGCCTGGATCCGCTTGATACCTGCTCGTGACACTCAGAGCATGCGCTATATCAGGCCTAGTACATAGCATGGCATACATGATATACCATATTGCTGAGGCATAAGGTATCATATTCATGTTCGCCCTTTCTTAGAATTTTCAATGCCAAACATTTTGACAATAGTTTCTATGTACTTGGACTGGGACAAGCCAAGCATCCTCTTGGATCTATCTCTATAGATTCCAATCCCCAAGATATAGGATGCTTCCCCTAAGTCCTTTATGGAGAAGTGTCTAGATAACCAAGTCTTTACTGTGTATAGCATTCCTACGTCATTCCCAATGATGAGGATGTCATCCACATATAACACCAAAAAGGTGATAGCGCTCCCACTTACCTTCCTGTACACACAAGGCTCATCTTCGTTCTTAACGAAGTCATAAGATCTGATTGACTCATCAAATCTTATGTTCCAACTTCGGGAAGCTTGCTTTAGTCCATAAATGGATTTAAGCAACCTACACACTTTATCTGGGCAGTTCTTGGACACGAATCCCTCAGGTTGCATCATATACACCTCCTCCTCGAGGTTCCTATTGAGGAATGCGGTTTTTCACATCCATCTGCCAGATCTCATAATCATAGTGTGCTACAATAGCCAATAGAATTCTGATGGATTTTAGCATTGCTACGGGTGAGAAAGTTTCGTCGTAGTCAACACCTTGCCTTTGACGATACCCCTTAGCCACTAGCCTTGCTTTATAGGTCTCTACCTTTCCATCTACTCCGATCTTTTTCTTAAAGATCCACTTGCAACCGATGGGTACAATACCTTCGGGCGCATCAACTAGGTTCCAAACCTTATTGGAGTACATAGAATCCATCTCAGAATTCATGGCTTCTTGCCACTTCCCGGAGTCTATACTCATAATAGCCTCCTCGTAGGTCTGAGGATCAATATCCTCTACATCCTCTGCTTTAATATGTCCCACATATCTCTCAGGAGGATGGGATACTCTATCAGACCTGCGTAAAGTTGAAACTTGTGTATTAGGTACCTGAACAGACTCGGGCTGTAGAGTGGTGCTTGAGCTTGGTTCTCCAACCTCGCTCAATTCTATCATTCTCCCACTGTCTCCGTCAAGAATGTGTTCCTTCTCAAGGAACACTGCTCTCTTAGCTACAAAGACCTTTTTGTCCTCGGGATGATAGAAGTAATACCTACAAGTTTCCTTGGGGTATCCCACAAATATGCATCGCTCTATCCTTGATTCTAACTTATGGGGGTTGTGTCTTTTAACGTGGGCTGGGCAGCCCCAAATCTTAACAACCTTAAGATCAGGCTTCTTCCCTTTCCATATCTCATATGGTGTAGACACTACCGACTTAGTTGGAACTCTGTTCAGAAGGTAAGCTGCGGTCTCTAGGGCATATCCCTAGAATGAGATGGGTAGGTCAGCGAAACTCATCATGGACCGTACCATATCTAATAACGTACGATTTCTCCTTTCAGAGACACCATTGAGCTGAGGTGTGTAAGGAGGTGTCCATTGGGATAATATCCCATGATCCTTGAGGAACTGAGTAAACTCTGTACTTAAGTACTCACCTCCTCGATCTGATCGAAGAGTTTTGATACTCTTTCCAGTCTGGTTCTCCACCTCATTCTTATACTTTCTAAATTTCTCAAAAGCCTCGGACTTGTACTTCATTAAGTACACATATCCATACCTTGAGAAATCATCAGTAATTGTAATGAAGTAGGAGTAACCTCCAATGGCATGAGTTGACATGGGTCCACATACATCACTATGTATGAGTTCCAACAACTCAGTGGCTCTCTCTCCAGTTCCACTAAATGGAGAGTTGGTCAGTTTTCCACGAATGCAAGGCTCACAAGTTACATATGACACATAGTCGAATGGATCTAGATATCCATTATTTAGCAACTTTTGAATCCTTCTTTCATGGATGTGACCTAGCCTACAATGCCATAGGTATGCATTGTTCACCTCATCTCGTTTCCTCTTAGACACATTTACATTCATGATATGTGGAGTGGTGTCTAACATAAATAAACCATTATGCAATGTTCCTTTCGTGATGATCTTATCATCTAATAATATCGAACAACCATTGTTCTCAAAAACAAATTTATATCCACTAACTGTTAAACATGAAATGGAGATAATGTTTTTGATAATAGAAGGAACAAAATAACATGCATCTAATACAATAAAAGCTCCACTAGGCAGATGTAGGGCGACCTCGCCAACAGCTAATACAGCAACTTTTGCTCCATTACCCATCTTGAGGTCCATCTCGCCTCTCTCTAGTCTCCTAGGCCTTGCCAGAACCTGCAACGAATTGCATATATGATAAGCACTACCGGTATCCAATACCCATGTGTTATCATAAGAGTCTGACAAATAGAGACTGATCATGAATGTACCTGAAGCTTTATCAAGCTTTTGTTTCGCCCTTTCTGCAAGGTACTCTTTGCAGTTTCTCTTCCAGTGCCCATCTTTACCACAGTGGAAGCACTGGCCTTTGTCCTTTGCTGGGTCTTTCTTAGCAACCTTTGCTTTACCTGGTCTGCCCTTGCCCTTTCCCTTCTTAAGGGACCTTTCTGCTTTCCTTTTCTTTTTGGTCTCACCAGTGTAGAGAACTGGCTTCTCTTTTTTAATAGTACTCTCTGCCTCCCTCAACATATTGATGAGCTCTGGGAGAGTCACCTCAAGCTTATTCATATTAAAATTCATTATGAACTATGAAAAGGAATCTGGTAGGGACTGAAGCACAATGTCCACACACAAGTTATCCTCTAGGACCATTCCTAGACTTGTGAGTTTCTCTATCCACTCAATCATCTTTAGGACATGGTTCTGAACCGGTGTCCCCTCAGTCATCCTAGCGCGGAAAAGGCTCTTGGATATCTCATATCGTTGAGTCCTTCCCTGTTCCTCAAACAATTTGCGGACATGTAGGAGAATGGATCTGGCATCCATCTTTTCATGTTGTCTCTGTAACTCTGGAGTCATAGAGCCCAACATATAGCACTGAGCAAGAGTGGAGTCATCAATGTACTTCACGTAGCGAGCGATCTCATCCTCGCTTGCCCCTTCTTCGGTCGTAGGCATCACTGTATCAAGGACGTACATGATTTTCTCCGCTGTGAGAACAATTCTCAAGTTACGGAGCCAATCCGTATAATTGGGACCAGTGAGGCGGTTGACATCAAGTATGCCATGTAAGGGATTTGAAAGCGACATTTTCTGAAAATAGAGAGCAGAAATGAATAACATGCAGATTTTGCAAGAAATAAACTATCAAGATATGGACTTCTATCTTAATATGCTCCCACTATTTTACTAACGAGTCACGCGACACCCTCAGCACGTGAAACGGAAGTCTCCGGCAGACTTCTAGTGGGGATCAGGATCCAATCAGCGTCTTAGTGTAACCTCGAGGGACTCGACCAATCACACTAAGCCTAAAAGGTAGGCAACTCTTGTCGATCACAACTCCTTGTGATTCCCGTCCTGTTCGGCCTCCGAATCACCATGGCCTCGAGGGACTCGACCAACCATGATGCTCAGTTAAGTCAACACCTTCGTTACAAGATGAGTCTGATTTGATGATATACCCTCGAGGGACTCGACCAAGCATACCATGTCCTCAGGTCACCGGTGACATCTCTATGTCGTAAGCAAGATAGCGAATCGCGATATAGGTGAGTCTCGAGGGACTCGACCAACTCAACCTACACCGGGATTCGGTTCCTACTCATAACGATGGAAGGCCACATGGGTCAATCTAATTGCCTCACGTTTACCGACTTAATATTATCGAGAGATGTTTCTTTAATTTGGTCTCCTAATATGACATGTCACATATATACATATTTAATATATATCTACATCGCATGCAAATATATATACATATCTAGTATGTGTATAAGCAATCACACCAGATGATCATGGACCACAACCTAATATGATTAGGCCCGAGCCAGTAGGCCTAATCACTCACATCAAGATCTATATGTGCAACGGTGCATCTCCATACCCTGTGATCGTCCATCTCGTCCTCGTCGGTTTCGTCGACATCTTGATGCATCTCCATGCATCACGATCGTCCGTCTCGTGGGTCCCGCTATCGCATCCACGCTCCCGCTGCGCCTCCTCATGTGATTACAACTTAATC
Source organism: Musa acuminata AAA Group (assembly GCF_036884655.1). Classification (NCBI taxonomy): domain Eukaryota; kingdom Viridiplantae; phylum Streptophyta; class Magnoliopsida; order Zingiberales; family Musaceae; genus Musa; species Musa acuminata. Next base: position 96,651 of record NW_027021336.1, on the reverse strand, counting down.
ATAGGCATGCAGGCCCGACAATAAACGAGAAATATAATGGAGGTTCGCAGACCTCAATAATAATAATCACAAGTACACACATCACACGGTCCATGATCATCCGTCCACACATCATACATCACATGTATAAATAATCATCATCATGTAGGACTACTAGATAATAAAAAATAATAATAATCAACTAAACCTTTTAATTAATTAATATTTTCTGAAATCAGGGACATGTAGGGAATTTCTCAATTCCTAAGGGTATTTTCGTAATTTGGATAAAAGACATAAACTGGAATTTCTCAAATTCCGAGGGGCAAAACTATCTTTTTCCCAGAAAACCCTAATGCCCTTTCCTCCTTTCGCTGCTGTTGCCGCCGCCACCCTGCCGGCGGCGGCCTATGCGGCGGGGCGAGGGCACTGCCCTCGCCTGCAGGCGGCACGCCCGCAGGCGGCGCTGCCGCTGCGGGTGGGCGCCCCCTTCGGGCGCCGCTGCCTCCGCAGGCGGTGCTGTCCCGCCGGGCGGCCGCCCCTGTGGGGGGGGTTTCGCCCGCGGGAGCAGCGGCGACAAGCGTCGCTGCCCTGCGGCACCTCTGCCCGTGGGCTGCCAGCCCCGCCGGCAGCAAGCCTGCTGCAAGCATATCGCCGGCCGGCTGCTGCAGGCACAGCGCTTGCGCATGCGCCGGCGCTGTGCTGCCTGCCTTCGGCTGCGCTGCACGCACGCAGATCGAGGGAAGCAACTGTTGCTGCCCTTTCTCGCTAAACAAAAATCCAATCATTCGCACGAACAACCTGGCTCTGATACCACTGTTGGGAAATCATGGGGGGCGACATCATATGCGCAGCGGAAGAACAAGAAAACAAAAATCCCCGATTCCCAAAAAGATGTTCGTCGTCGTGCGAAGATTGGTGCGCAAAAATCCACAAAACACAAAACTGCGTATAGAGATTGTGTTACCTAGGGAGATCGTATATCCCTGTTTCCTTGCAGATCCTTAGGAGAGGGTGAAGGAGGTCAAGCGTCCTCCTCTCTAGCGGTGATCCACACAGCAGGGTTGCGACGACGCTCCTCAAAAATCCAGGCCTACTCTGAGGTGGAGAGGGAGAGGAGAATAGGAAAGGCAAGCAAAGACTCTAGCCTATGAGGCTGTGAATCCCTCCTATTTATAGAGGTCCGGTGTCAAACCCTAATGGGTCCTCCCCTAATGGGTATTGGATCTACATCCAATAAGACAAGGGCTCCATCAGATATCTCATATCTGAACCTCTACTCATCGCAATGCCTACCATATGTGTGTGACCCTCTAGGCCCAATATCGAGCTGGCCGTGAGTCATGCCTGTCAGAACTCCTTCTAACTCTGTGAATTATTATCTCTGTAATAATTCACTCGACTCATCGACTACGGACGTACTAGGCCACTACGCCGTAGTCCCCAGACGTGTTGAATCTCGTATTTTGATGATGAAACTACTTGATATATGTTTATGATTTAATCTGCGTTTTGAGTGACGCAGGATGCTTCGATCAGGATGAGACAATTAAAGCAGGAAAATCATGTTGTGCCGAAGGAACATGTCAGAAGATTGGACGTCGGGCCGGTGGATCGGTCGACGTATCGACAGAAGGCTTCGGGCCGTGAACTCGGGCATCGGGCCAAGAAGAGCGGGTATTGTGCCAAGGATATCGGAGTTGCGGAGTCAACTGACCAATTGGGCAATAGGCTGCAGGAGAGGACGATGCGCCGAAGAATCGGACGAAGCGTCGAGGGACCAATGACATGTCAGACAACTTGGTTAATTGCTTAGGATTAATTGTCTCGATCGAAGTTTTGTTTTAAGTGTGCAGGATTAACTACGATGAGAGTAAGACAAGCAGCAGGAGTTGCGCCGGAGTCAAGATCATGATCACGTTGGGAGTTCGAGAGTTCGACGGAAGTTCGGACGGTCGTCGGAGGTTCAGAGAGAACAGATCCGAGAAGTCCAGAAGCTTGCCAAGCGAAGCTCGTCGGAACTCGCCAAGTGGATCGTCGCAAAGTCCAGGAGTATGCCGGATGTCCGCAGAAGGATCACCGAGGGTTATCGGTTGATCGACGGAAGTTGGCAGGAAACTCGCCGGAAGAAGCGACTGACGCATCGGAGCAAAGCTGCAGAAGTTGTCTTAGAGTTAATCGTAGTTAGCATGATGATTAAGCATGAAAATGGGAGGTGATCCCATTAGCTTAATCTTGGGGCAATTGGGCCCCTGAAAAGATTCAAAGTGGGCCGAATGGAGTGAACCATTCGGACCCTGATTGCACCAGGAGGTGCAACCGCCCCAACCAGGAGGTGCAACCGCCTGGGCTGTGGGGTTGAGAGGTGCAACCGCCCCAACCAGGAGGTGCAACCGCCTGGGCTGTGGGGTTGAGAGGTGCAACCGCCCCAGCCAGGAGGTGCAACCGCCTGGGATGTGGGGTTGAGAGGTGCAACCGCCCCAGCCAGGAGGTGCAACCGCCTGGGCTGCGAGGCTGGGAGGTGCAACCGCCCCAGCCAAGAGGTTGCACCGCCAGAGCTCAAGTTCCGAGCTCTGCCAGGCGATGCAACCACCGAGCTCAGTCTTCGAGCTCTGGCAGAGAGGTGCATCAGCCTGAGCTCAGTCTCGAGCTCTGCCAGGTGATGCATTCACCAAGCTCAGTCTTCGAGCTCTGGCAGAGAGGTGGATCAGCCTGAGCTCAGCTTGGAGCTCTGCCAGGTGATGCAACCACCGAGCTCAGTTTCGAGCTCTGCCAGGTGATGCAATCACCAAGCTCAGTCTTCGAGCTCTGCCAGGTGATGCAACCATCGAGCTCAGTCTTCGAGCTCTGGCAGAGAGAAGCAATCGGCAGAGCTCAGTCTTCGAGCTCTGCCAGGCGGTGCCACCTCTCCAGTCGAGAGGTGCAACCGCCTGATCCCAGAATTCTGGGATTTGATCGATTTGATCGTTTTGAGCTCGAATTTTGAATTAGGTTGGGGCCTATAAATACCCCACCCATTCAGCACTGAATTGACCAAGAACTAACTCGAAATCTTGATCTTTTCAGTGGTTCTTAGAGCTCAAAACTGCTAGTTTTCCTCCTCCTTCTGTTCTTCAAGTTTGAGTTGTAAAGAGAGGAGAGAAAACATCTATAAAGGTTGTCTCCTAAGCCTGTCAAAAGGAGAGAAATTGTAAAAGGGCAGTTTGGCCTTCGCCCATTGAAGGAAGGCACCTAGTTGACGTCGGCAACCTCATCGGCGGAGGAAGCCAAAAGTGGAGTAGGTCAAGGCTGACCGAACCACTCTAAATCTCTGGTTTGCGTTTATTTTCGAGCACTTTATCATTACTGCAAACCTCCCTCATCACTACTGCTCTCTGCGCTTTCACGAACAAGTTCTAAGTGCTGTTCTTCCAAATCTGCATTCAGACGTAAATTCGTATTTTCATACATTACAGTTTACGTTTACGTTTGATTCTGCAGAACTGTTTTCCGTGCTTTTACGAACGAGCGTCTTTGCAGTTTACGCTTACATTTTAATCCTATTAATAACTGCAATCTGTCCTCTACGATTTTACGAACGAGTTTCAACATTTAGACGTAAAACTGCATTCAGACGTAAATCGGCTTTCCTCGCTCAATCATCAGATTTCAGTTCACGTTTACGTCTTGATTTCAACTGCATACTGCCTTCTGCGAGTATACAAACGAGTTTCAAAGTTTAGACGTAAATCTGCGTCTAGACGTAAAACTGCGTTTAGACGTAAATCTGCGTTTAGACGTAAATCTGCGTTTAGACGTAAAACTGCGTTTAGACGTAAATCTGCGTTTAGACGTAAATCTGCGTTTAGACGTAAATCTGCGTTTAGACGTAAATCTGAGTTTAGACGCAAAACTGCGCTTAGACGCAAAACTGCGCTTAGACGCAAAACTGCGCTTAGACGCAAAACTGCGCTTAAACGCAATCTGCGCTTAGACGCAAACTGCACTTAGATACAAACTGAGAATTTGCTTTTGCATCATAATAGTTTTTGAACGAACGCAGCTTTTGGTTTTTAAATTATTGTAAGATTTCCGCTGCACTAATTCACCCCCCCCCTCTTAGTGCTCTCGATCCTAACAATTGGTATCAGAGCGGGGTTTTTCTCATTTCGGATTTACACCCGAGAGAAATGACTTTTCAAGAGGGCTGTTCGGTCTTTCGTCCACCGTTCTTTAACGGATTGGACTACACTTATTGGAAAACTCGAATGAGAGTTTTCTTAATTTCTCTAAATCTGGATTTATGGAATATCATTGAAAACGGTTTTCAACTTCCCTCCAAACCGATGAACGAATGGTCGATTTTGGAGAAGAAGAATTTTTCTTTAAACGCAAAGGCTATGAATGCCTTATTTTGCGCATTGGACAAAAATGAGTTCAATCGGATTTCTACGTAAACGGCTTTCGATATTTGGCGCACTCTTGAAATCACGCACGAGGGAACTAGTAGAGTCAAAGACTCGAAAGTTAATATTCTACTGCTTGATTTCGAGCTTTTTCATATGAAACCAAGCGAAACCGTTGTTGACATGTACACCCGTTTTACGGATGTCGTCAATGGTTTAAAATCACTTGGTAAAAGCTTTTCGGATTTTGAACTCGTTAACAAAGTTTTGCGCTCACTTTCTAAAACTTGGGATTCAAAAGTAACTGCTATTCAAGAATCGAAAAACTTGAACCATTTTCCACTTGAAGAACTAATTGGTTCATTGATCACATATGAAATGACGTGCAATGCACGTGAAGAACTTGAGAACCACCTTCCAAAGAACAGGAAGGATTTGGAACTCTGGACAAATGAATGCCACTTGAGCGATGACTCAAGTGATGAGGACAATGATGAACAAACCAACCTTCCAAAGAACAGGAAGGATTTGGGACATAGAACATTTGAAGACCACTCGAGCATAAGCTCAAGTGATGGTGAACTTAAAATGAAACGAAAATTAAAAAGCAAAAAGAATGGAACTACTTGCTTTAAACGCAAGAAGAAGAACAAAAATTGGGATGAATCGAGCTCCTCCGAAGAAGAGAAAGTCAACAAAAGCAAGGCGGCAAACTACGCCTTAACAGCCTACAATGATGAGGTAATCGAAATCCCCCTAATTTACTTCGAAATTACATGATGCTTTTCATAATGCACTTTTCTTTTTCTTTAAATTTTCTTGAAAATTATATTTTTAATAATTTAACAATGAAATAATGCTTGAAATACAAATGAGGAGTTAATGATCATGCATAATAGGATGTAATGAATTCTAGATACCATCGTTTGAATATCTATGATCATGCTGCCAAAATGATGTATCATGAATGCTTGAATATCATGTTTGATATGCTCATGATGATGATTGATTTTTCGGTATCATGCATAAATTTTTTGAAATGTAATGTTAATAAATTTGTGCATTGAAACTATAATGATGCACAAATAAGATTGATTACTTACCTTTGTCATGATTTAGAAATTGATGTAAAGGGTTTTTCCCTTGTTGACAATGACAAAGGGGGAGATAGCTAGCTTGTACAAGTCAAGAAGATGAAAAAACTTGATTGCTAGCTTGCCTATCTCAAGAGGCAAAAATGCTAACTTGCACATCTAGCAAAACTTGACAAATTTGCATATATCAAGAAGCAAGAGTTGCTTTCTTGAACATCTCAAAATTGCTAGCTTGCGGGCCTTAAAATGTACAAATTTTCTGCTAGCTTGTATATGGTAAACCTGCTATCATACTATCATGATGATGAGTATGTCTTATCTTTATGATTGAATCACTTGACTGGCATAATGATTTTACACAATTACATGTTGAAAATTATGTGCTTGAATACAAAACTTCCATGATAACAAGCATGCTTTACCTTCATGATTGTAATTGAATATCTATAGCAAAACCTTGTCCGAATGGAAGAAAGAGTCAAATTTCATTTTCGGATTCTCTTGAATCTAACATATCAAGTTCACTCTCTTCCAAACTTAACAAGCATATGTCATATCAAGTTTAGTTCATATCATTGATTTTTGACATATGTAATTAACTAGCAAATACATCTCTCATACACACATCATGTGAAAAATATTTTTTGAAAAATGGATTTGATGAATATGGATGAAAGTGTTTTTACTTGCAAGGATTTATTTCACATACAGATCTTGGTCCTTGTAAAAATGAAGCATGATTTAATCTCTCATCGATTCTAACTTCACTCAAAGTAAACTCACAAATAGCATGTATCACAAATAGTCTTCCTCCTTCATGCAAAAAGATAATAACAAAAAAGGAAGAAGTTTTCAAAGCTATCTCCATGTCATGTTTTCCTTGAGATGTTTGTATAATTGATATCCTATCACTCACTGTTGGAAAATGACATGAACCTAGTTATGACATGAATAATTACAAGCACTTATGTTTAAAATTTGCTTATATCGTTCTCCGTTTTGTTGATAACAAAGGGTGAGAAATATATGAATTGATGCTATGATTGCCAAACTTGCATTATGCCATGTTTGCATCATGCGTTAAGATATCAAGAGCTTGTATCGTAATTTTACGCGTTGATATCTTACCATGTGATGAAATGCTACAATTGATAAACACTTGAAATGTTTGCGTTATGATATCAAAAGCTTACATCGTAATTTTTTCATGTTGATATTAGCAAACTTGCATGATGATAAAACTTGATATTATGTTTTTCATGCAATGAGTTGAACCAATATCACAAACACTTGATTGTAGTACTTCTCCTTTTTGTTGATGACAAAGGGGGAGAAGTATGTTGATGACATGACATGTGATGCATAAGTTTATGCATAAGTTCATGTTGACGTATTGCAAGTATTCATGATGAATATTGCAATGACTTGAATTCAGTTTGAATTCAAGGTTCTATCAATATGGCATATTGATAGGGGGAGTTTGTTTAAACTCCGGGAGTTAAGGTTAACTTCGTCATCAAGTGGTTGTCATCATCAAAAAGGGGGAGATTGTTGAATCTCGTATTTTGATGATGAAACTACTTGATATATGTTTATGATTTAATCTGCGTTTTGAGTGACGCAGGATGCTTCGATCAGGATGAGACAATTAAAGCAGGAAAATCATGTTGTGCCGAAGGAACATGTCAGAAGATTGGACGTCGGGCCGGTGGATCGGTCGACGTATCGACAGAAGGCTTCGGGCCGTGAACTCGGGCATCGGGCCAAGAAGAGCGGGTATTGTGCCAAGGATATCGGAGTTGCGGAGTCAACTGACCGATTGGGCAATAGGCTGCAGGAGAGGACGATGCGCCGAAGAATCGGACGAAGCGTCGAGGGACCAATGACATGTCGGACAACTTGGTTAATTGCTTAGGATTAATTGTCTCGATCGAAGTTTTGTTTTAAGTGTGCAGGATTAACTACGATGAGAGTAAGACAAGCAGCAGGAGTTGCGCCGGAGTCAAGATCATGATCACGTTGGGAGTTCGAGAGTTCGACGGAAGTTCGGACGGTCGTCGGAGGTTCAGAGAGAACAGATCCGAGAAGTCCAGAAGCTTGCCAAGCGAAGCTCGTCGGAACTCGCCAAGTGGATCGTCGCAAAGTCCAGGAGTATGCCGGATGTCCGCAGAAGGATCACCGAGGGTTATCGGTTGATCGACGGAAGTTGGCAGGAAACTCGCCGGAAGAAGCGATTGACGCATCGGAGCAAAGCTGCAGAAGTTGTCTTAGAGTTAATCGTAGTTAGCATGATGATTAAGCATGAAAATGGGAGGTGATCCCATTAGCTTAATCTTGGGGCAATTGGGCCCCTGAAAAGATTCAAAGTGGGCCGAATGGAGTGAACCATTCGGACCCTGATTGCACCAGGAGGTGCAACCGCCCCAGCCAGGAGGTGCAACCGCCTGGGCTGTGGGGTTGAGAGGTGCAACCGCCCCAGCCAGGAGGTGCAACCGCCTGGGCTGTGGGGTTGAGAGGTGCAACCGCCCCAGCCAGGAGGTGCAACCGCCTGGGCTGTGGGGTTGAGAGGTGCAACCGCCCCAGCCAGGAGGTGCAACCGCCTGGGCTGCGAGGCTGGGAGGTGCAACCGCCCCAGCCAAGAGGTTGCACCGCCAGAGCTCAAGTTCCGAGCTCTGCCAGGCGATGCAACCACCGAGCTCAGTCTTCGAGCTCTGGCAGAGAGGTGCATCAGCCTGAGCTCAGTCTCGAGCTCTGCCAGGTGATGCATTCACCAAGCTCAGTCTTCGAGCTCTGGCAGAGAGGTGGATCAGCCTGAGCTCAGCTTGGAGCTCTGCCAGGTGATGCAACCACCGAGCTCAGTTTCGAGCTCTGCCAGGTGATGCAATCACCAAGCTCAGTCTTCGAGCTCTGCCAGGTGATGCAACCATCGAGCTCAGTCTTCGAGCTCTGGCAGAGAGAAGCAATCGGCAGAGCTCAGTCTTCGAGCTCTGCCAGGCGGTGCCACCTCTCTAGTCGAGAGGTGCAACCGCCTGATCCCAGAATTCTGGGATTTGATCGATTTGATCGTTTTGAGCTCGAATTTTGAATTGGGTTGGGGCCTATAAATACCCCACCCATTCAGCACTGAATTGACCAAGAACTGACCCGAAATCTTGATCTTTTCAGTGGTTCTTAGAGCTCAAAACTGCTAGTTTTCCTCCTCCTTCTGTTCTTCAAGTTTGAGTTGTAAAGAGAGGAGAGAAAACATCTGTAAAGGTTGTCTCCTAAGCCTGTCAAAAGGAGAGAAATTGTAAAAGGGCAGTTTGGCCTTCGCCCATTGAAGGAAGGCACCTAGTTGACGTCGGCAACCTCATCGGCGGAGGAAGCCAAAAGTGGAGTAGGTCAAGGCTGACCGAACCACTCTAAATCTCTGGTTTGCGTTTATTTTCGAGCACTTTATCATTACTGCAAACCTCCCTCATCACTACTGCTCTCTGCGCTTTCACGAACAAGTTCTAAGTGCTGTTCTTCCAAATCTGCATTCAGACGTAAATTCGTATTTTCATACATTACAGTTTACGTTTACGTTTGATTCTGCAGAACTGTTTTCCGTGCTTTTACGAATGAGCGTCTTTGCAGTTTACGCTTACATTTTAATCCTATTAATAACTGCAATCTGTCCTCTACGATTTTACGAACGAGTTTCAACATTTAGACGTAAAACTGCATTCAGACGTAAATCGGCTTTCCTCGCTCAATCATCAGATTTCAGTTCACGTTTACGTCTTGATTTCAACTGCATACTGCCTTCTGCGAGTATACAAACGAGTTTCAAAGTTTAGACGTAAATCTGCGTCTAGACGTAAAACTGCGTTTAGACGTAAATCTGCGTTTAGACGTAAAACTGCGTTTAGACGTAAAACTGCGTTTAGACGTAAATCTGCGTTTAGACGTAAATCTGCGTTTAGACGTAAATCTGCGTTTAGACGTAAATCTGCGTTTAGACGTAAATCTGAGTTTAGACGCAAAACTGCGCTTAGACGCAAAACTGCGCTTAGACGCAAAACTGCGCTTAAACGCAATCTGCGCTTAGACGCAAACTGCACTTAGATACAAACTGAGAATTTGCTTTTGCATCATAATAGTTTTTGAACGAACGCAGCTTTTGGTTTTTAAATTATTGTAAGATTTCCGCTGCACTAATTCACCCCCCCCCTCTTAGTGCTCTCGATCCTAACAAGACGATACAGGGGAATCCAATCCATTGGACCTGTCTGTCCTCAGTTACCGTGTACCTATAGTCCCTCATCCATCTAATATCCCAGAGACCGTATATCGAGCATGGTGCTGTCAGACCCATACGGTTTCTACTCGAGTCTCGCTCTAATCGGATTCTCCCGGAGAACTCTTTCTCTCTCAACCCGAATGACCCTAGCCAGGGATTTGTCTGAGCAAGAACACATAGGATATTCCTCTCATGACGCCGAGAGTGGATGATCCTCTATTGACACTCAATAGCCCTCGTAAGGTCGACTACCACTCCCAATGACCAGCTGTACTAGATCTGGGGACAGCCAAACCTATAAGTCTGGTATCAAAGAATGGAGCACTCATACAGGACATCCTTGGTGTCTCAAGTCTAAGGACCAGATACACCACTAGGACTACGGAATCGCTGTCTGACAATAAGGCATCATCAACCATCCAGCATTCCGTAAGCGGATCAATCAGTGAACTCATTCTCCAATGAGCACCTGTACTGTATCCCTAGTGTCCCTACACGAGCAGCTATGAGACCAGCTGCATCCATCATATGGACGGGTATACAGCACACCAGTCTATCCGGTTATCACGATGTCCCTCTCGAGTAACCTATGACCGGGATTACTTAGGATATGTGTTTAAAGGTGAATCGATCTCATTATCGTGATCTCATCACGATCCGATTCCCATTGCACAAATCCAAGGACATCACAATATATATATGCATTTATGCAATAGTTATAAAGTGATATATGCCAAAATATAATAAGCAAAAAGATTCTGTATCAAGTCACACGTGCCATCACTCACGTGATTGGCTTGCTGGGCACCTATGACTAGCATAATCTCTCTATTCTTGTGTTTTTTAACTAGGGATGAGAGGGGTATTTATAGGCTTCAAGTTGATTCAAACTTGGAGCCTAAAAATATCTCATCCTGAGTTTCCCGAGCACGGGCGGTACCACCTCCTGCGCTGGGCGGTACCACCGCTAGTGTCAGTCTGATATTGGGCGGTACCATCACTTGGCACCCTGTCAAGGGCGGTACAATCGCCTAGACTAGCTGTACCACCGCTTGACATAGTCTTGAAGACTGTGCCATGACGGTGTCACCTCTTGGGGCACTGTTTGGGCCTTTTCATTGGGCCCAACATAGTTCTTACATGGGCCCAACTGGCCCCTAATTGGGTTGGCCCAAATCTAAAGTCAATTATGTGCTAACTATGATTCCTAAGACATATTCTATGCTAAACAAGTCTGTAAGTCTAGTTTCTTCCGGCGAGCTTCCGGTGATCTTCCGACGAACTTCCGACGATCTCTCGGCAATGTTCCAGCGGACTCCCGACAAGCTCCTGGACTTCACGACGATCTTCTTGGCGAGTTCCAACGAGCTTCTTTGGCAAGCTCCGGGACTTCTCGACAAAACTTCCGATGAATGTACGAACTTCCGACGAACTCTCGAACTCCCAACGAAATCGCATCCTTAACTCCGGGACTTCATTTTGCTTCAAGCCTTGCTATCGTAGTTAATCCTGCACATGTAAAACACACTTCGATCTAGACAATTAATACTAAGCATTAATCATGTTGTCCGACATGTCATTGGTCCCTTGACGCTTCGTCCGATTCTTTGGCGCATCGTCCTCTCTTGCGGCATATTACCCAATTGGCTAGTTAACTCTGCAACTCCAATATCCTTGGCGCAATATTCACTCTTCTTGGCCCGATGCCGGAATCCATGGCCCGAAGCCTTCTATCGATACGTCGATTGATTCTCTAGCTCGACATCCAATCTTCTGACATATTTTCCTGCAACACAACATGATTTTTCTTGCTTTAATTATCTCATCTTGATCAAAGCATCCTTCGTCACTCAAAACATAGATTAAATCATAAACACCTATCAATTTGTTTCATCATCAAAATACGAGATTTAATACTTTTGGCTCAGTGAATTATTATCTTCATAATAATTCACTCGACTCATCGATTACGAACGTACTAGGCCACTACACCGTAGTCTCAAACGATATAAGGGAATCTAATCCTTTGGATCTATCTATCCTCAGTTATCGTATACCTATAATCTCTCATCCATCTAATATCCTGGAGACTATACATTGGGCATGGTGCTGTCAAGCCCATATGGTTTCTTCTCGAATCTCGCTTTAATCGGATTCTCCCAAAGAACTCTTTCTCTCTCAATTTGAATGACCTTGGCTAAGGATTTGTTTGAGCAAGAACACATGAGATATTTCTCTCATAATAGTGAGAGCAGATGATCCTCTATTGACACTCAATAGCCCTCGTAAGATTGGTTGCCACTCCCAATGACCAATTATACTATATTTGAAACTTCTAAACCTATAAGTTCATTATAAAAAAAATGGAGTACTCATACAGGACATCCTTGATGTCTCAAGTCTAAGGGCCAAGTACACCACTGGGACGACGGAATCGTTGTCTAACAATGAGGTATCATCAATCATCCAACATTCCGTGAGCGGATCAATCAGTGAACTCATTCTCTAATGAGCACTTACATTGTAGCCCTAGTATCCCCATATAAATAGCTATGAGACTAGTCGCCTCCATCATATAGATAGGTATATAGCTAGTTTATTAAGTTATCTCGATGTCCCTCTCGAGTAACCTATGACCATGATTATTTTGGGTCTATGTTAAAAGGTGAATTAGTCTCATTATCGTGATCTCATCACGATCCGATTCCCATTACACAAATCTATAGATATCATAATATATTTATGTATCAAGCAATATAAAGTGAGAAAATATCATAATAATAATAAGCAAAAAAATTATGTGTCATGTCATACACTCATGTGATTGGCTTGCAAGGCACTATGACTAGCAATAACGAGATATTTTCATATGTTGATTTTGTAAATTGACTCGAAAGTAAGAAGTTCATTTCATGATTCATATTCATGTTAGCTGAAGTGTCAATTTCTTTTAAAAGTGTAAGGCAATCGTTTATTACATCATCAATATTAGAAATTAAATTTCTGACATGCTTTAAGACCATAAATAAGGTAATCGCTTATTGAATCATAAGGACTTAGTGTGGTTGACTCAATTACTAGACCATTGAAGATATTTTGTGATAATATCGTAATAATTTTTTTCTCTAAAAATGATTAGTATTCTAGTGGTTTTAAGCATATTGAAATAATGTACTTAGTGGTTAGAGAAAGAATCCAAAAACAATGTGTCAATTAAGAACATAAGCACCACTTTGATGATTGTTGATCTATTTACTAAAGTTTTATAACCTAAAATGTTTAAAGAATATATTCTTAGAATGAGACTTGTGATCAACTCAAGAAAGATAGGCTGATGTGTATAAGTGAATATTTTTATTAATTTTTTATTACTTAATTAAAATTATTTATTTCTGTTATCCTATTGACATTTATGTATATATAAATTCTAGTTGAATGTGATTATAGGATTATCTTAACAAGATAAATTACAAAGATCATTATGGACTATAATAAAAAATATTAGAATCTAAAAATGAACTCAAAAAGGATACAATCACTTGCTATGAACACAAAAAGTCAGGGCACTCCAAAGTTGAGTGTACAAAACTAAAAAAAAAATTGCCAAAAAAGAAGAAAGCACTCAAGGTAACTTGGACTATTCCAGTACATCTAAAGATGAGGAGCAAACCAACAAAGTCGATGTGGCCAACTACACCTTGATGGCCTTTGACGACGAGGTATGCGACTCAACTGAAGCTTCTTTACTTTACAATGAATTACTTAATGTTTTTCATGATTTGTTTGATGAATGTAAATTAGTTGGTAAAAAATATAAATTATTAAAAAAGGATCACCCTTCTCTTTCTAATGAGTTTAAAAATTTTAAAAATGAGTATGATAAATACTTGTTAACTCCTTGCACTAAAATATGAAGAGATAGATTTATATAAAAAGAAATTTATGTTATTAGAACAAGCATTAGAAAATTTTAAAATTGGTAGCAAATCATTAAATATGATTCTTACCAATAAGGGTCATGTTCATGGAAAGGAAGAAATCAGCTTTATGAGTAACACTCAACAAAATCTAACTACATTTGTTAAAGGACTAACATTACATATTTTTCCTAAGGTTAAGTATAATTTTTGTAGTAGACATGGTCATTTTGCTTATAAATATATATTTAAAAAGTATGACTCGTATAAATTAGTTTGGGTTTCTAAAGGAACCATAAATGACTTTATGCCAATAGACAAGATAGGTAGATCTAATCTTGAGGGACCCAAAGTCAAATTGGTACCTAAAACAAACCCACCTTTCTTATAGAAATGACTATAATCGAAAGCTATGAGCAAAATGATATCTTGATAATGGATACTCAAGGCATATGACCGGAGATCCAACACACTTCATAAAGCTCACTAGATGAAATAACAATAGCATTGACATTGAAATTATTTGATTAAAGATGTTTTTTTTATGTTATACTATTGATCATTATTATGACAAAACTTATTTTTCGGTTTTAATCGATGATGTATGGATTTAGCATAAAAGACAAGAGCATGCTTATATGAAATCAATCACATGAATTGAAATAGCCAAAAAAGAATAATATATTTTTCTTGAAAATTTCTCTATCCCTTAAGCTTATCGAATTTTTCAATAAGAGATTGATGAACCTAATTATGATATTTTTGAATCTCTTGAACTATAAAAGTGATTTTGATTATTTAAAATTGAAAGAGTTTTTTTCAACCGAATCATGAACTCTCTTGAATTCTTGACTTGAGGTATCTTTTATAGGAATCAAAATCTTTTTTATCTTCTATGATTTCTTCGTTTTACCATTTACTAAAGAGGTGAATTATGCAAACAAACCATGATCTTGATAATTATAACTTGAGATTTTTATATAAATCAAGATCGTTCACTATAATTCTCTTATTTTATTGAAGAGAATTATTCAAATGAATCATGTTTTTTCTCTTGATTCATGACTTAAAATTTTTTTTGAAGATCTTTTACTATTTGATCTCCTAAGATTTCTTTTTGTTATTCAAGAGGAGATTTATCAAAATAAATCATATCTTTTGGTGCTCATGATTTGATATTAATATCTTTCATGTCATAATTTATTTATCCCATATGACTCCCTTGTATTCATGAATTATATACCTCATCACCAAATTGATATCTTTTTTTCATGATTTAAAAATTTATGTAAAGAGAAAAGAATTATACTATTGTATTATTCTCTTCTTTATGATAATGACAAAAGGGGAGACAAAATTGCTAGCTTACATATTTCAAAGAAAGGCAAAGATTGTTAGCTTGCACATCTCAAAAGAGAAGCAAAGTTTGCTAGCTACACATTTTAAGAAAAGCAAAAGTGCTAGCTTTCACATCTTAAGAAAAGTAAAATTGCTAACTTTTATATCTCAAAAACTTACTAGTATGCATGTTCAAAAGTGAAGTAAAACTTGCTAACTTACTAAATTGCATGTTTCAAAAAATTTACTAGTTGCACTTTTCTCCTTTTTGTTGATGACAAAGGGGGAGAAGTTATGATGATGATCATGCATGGTATACTTTAATGGTTTGAAATTATGATGAGTTGAAATTATGCATGTGTGCATGCAGCGATGTGAAAGTCATTGTTTAAAAAGTTATCATTCTTTTTGATTGAAAGTTTATTTTAATTCAATATGACACATTGATAAGAGGAGTTTAGTTTAAACTCTATCATCAATTGGATATCATCATCAAATAGGGGGAGATTATTGAATCTCAGATTTTGATGATGAAATCAATTGATGAAGTTAAGATCTAATATGTGTTTGAGTGATATAGGACTAAATTCGATTATGGAAAGGCAAATTGATTAAAGAACGAAGAATCAAACGTTGGGCCGGAGTGGAACATGTCAGAAGATTGGACATTTGGCAGGAGGACTGGTCGACGTGTTGGAAGGACTTCGTGCCATGAGTTTAAGCATCGGGTTGTAGGATTGAACATTGCGCCAAAGGAGATCGGATGTTACGGAAGGTCAATATGCTGATTAGATAATATGTTAAAGGAGAGGACGATGCACCTAATGATCAGATAAAGCACCATATAAACCAATGACATAATGGATAATATATGATTCATCCTTGTAATCATGTGTGTCTAGATCAAAATAGTCTAGGACTAATTGAGTTAATTTCGGGTGTAACTAGGCTAACTCAATTAGGGGCCTATTGGGCCTGATTTTGGGCTGAGTTGGGCCCATTGGGAGGCTCATTCAGTGACTCATAAATGGGTCAAGTGGTGGCACCGCCAGACTAGGCGGTGGTATCGCCCAGACATAGTTTCCCAAACTATGTCAGGCGATGGTACTGCCCAGTGTCAGTCTAGTAGACAAAGTTATGATGATGATCATGCATGGTATATTTTAATGTTTTGAAATTATGATGAGTTGAAATTATGCATACAATACTCATGATTTTATGTGCATGCAATGATATAAAAGTCATGGTTTCAAAGGTTATCGTTCTTTTTGAAGAAAAGTTTATTTTAATTCAATATGACATATTAATAGGGGGAGTTTAGTTTAAACTTCATCATCAATTGGTTATCATCATCAAATAGGGGAAGATTATTGAATCTCATATTTTGATGATGAAACCAATTGATGAAGTTATGATCTAATATGCATTTGAGTGATGCAAGACTAACTTCGATCATGGAAAGGTAAATTGATTAAAGCAGGAAGAATCAAGCGTTAGACTAGAGTGAAACATGTTAGAAGATTGGACATTGGGCCGAAAGACTGGTCTGTTAGGATCGAGTCGGCACTAAGAGGGAGGGTGAATTAGTGCAACGGTAAAAACATCAATTTTAAAATTTCGTTTCGATTAAATATGATATCTGACAAAGCTCGTATAGGTAATATGTTCAACTTGAAAGTGTATGGAAGCATAGTGAAAGTAAAGTAGTTTGCAGTAAAGGTAAATTGTATAAAAGAATTACAAACCAGATTTTTATAGTGGTTTGGTCGTCGTGACCTACATACACTCCGTAGATTCCCCTTTCGTCAAGGCCACCGGCATCCACCAACGATCTTCTTTCAATGGGCAAAGATCAACTACCATTTTACACCCCTCTTCTCCTTCTTATAGGTTTAGGAGACAATATTTTACAACCCTCTTTTATAAGGTATCCCTCATACATCTCATTTAGAACTCTCTCTAAGCTTTTGGAAGAGGGAACTCAACTTTCTAATAAGGCTTACAACTTTAGAATCTTAGAGTTTTGCTCAACTTTCTTGTTACTCCTTGCAGGAATAGTTGGGGTATTTATAGACCCCAAATGGCTTCAAAACTTGGAGCCAAAATTCAAATCCCTGAGATTTCGGGGTACGGGCAGTACCACTGCCTTCAGCCTGACACTGGGCGGTACCACCACCCAGTCTTGCGGTACCACCACCTAGAAGACTATGTCTGAGCGGTACCACTGCCTAGACTGGTCGTACTACCACCTGACAATCTCGTAGATTTTGTCTAGACAGTACCACCATTTGACATGGTCTTAGAGACTGTGCCACGACGGTTTTGAATTGGCCGAACACAGCTCAAACTTGGGCCCAATTGGCTCCTAATTGAGCTGGCTCAATTCTAACCCAATTATGCCTAAAATCTACTTTGATCTAGATAATTATTACAAAGCAAATCAAATGTTGTCGAGCATGTTATTGGTTCATCGATGCCTAGACCGATTCTTCGGCGCATCATCCTTTCTTGCGGCCCATTGCCCAATCGGCCAGTTGACCTCCGCAACTTCGATTTCCTTGGTGTAATTTCCGCTCTTCTTAGCCCGATGCTCGATCCCATGGCCCGAGGCCTTCTATCAATATGTCAACTAATCCTCTAGCTCGACGTCCAATCTTTTGACATGTTCTACTCCGGCCCAACATGATTATTTCTGCTTTAATTGTCTTTCCTGATCGAAGGTAGTCCTGCGTCACTCAAAACGCAGATTAGATCATAAACACATCAATTGGTTTCATCATCAAAAATCAAGATTCAACAATCTCCCCCTTTTTTATGATGACAACCAATTGATGACGGAGTTAACCTTAACTCCCCCTATCAATATACCACATCGATAGAACCTTGAATTCAAATTGAATTCAAGTCAAAGCAAATTTAATCATAAATATTTGCAACACATTATATGCATATCATTGCTTTGCATGCATCATTATCTTAAGTTTTGCATGCATTATCATAAATATTTTAAATCATCATGGTATCAAAATATCAAAGTATATTACATCCTATCCCATACATAATTCTCATATCATCGTATCTTCTCCCCTTTGTCATCAACAAAAAGGAGAAGTGCATCTAGCCAATTTTTTGAGATGTAATTTCAAATCAAAACATAATTTCAAGTTTTATCATCATGCAAGCTAGTAATTTTCTTTCTTCTCTTTTAAGAAGTGTATTTGTTGCTTCCTTTGCAAAGCGCAAGATAGCAAAATTTTACTTCATTTTACAACATGCAAGTTAGCATCTTTGGAAAGTTTTATATCATTTTCCAATATATAAGCTAGCAAATTTTGAGATGTTCATGCATCATGAGTATTGCCTCTCTTGAGATGTGTAAGATAGTACTTTTGCTTCTCTTGAGATTGCAAAATAGCAATTCTTGATGATGTTCAAGATAGCAAGTTCTTTCTTCTCTCTTGAGAAGTGCAAGCTAGTAATTTTGCTTCTACTTTGAGATGTGCAAGCTAGTAATTCTTGCTTCTCTTTTGAAATGAGCAAGCTAGCAAGTTTTAGATATACAAGTTAGTAAAATTTTACATCTTTTTAGAACATGTAAGCTAGTGAGTTCTTTCTCCCCCTTTGTTATTGTCAAAAAGAAGAGAAGAATACAGTTTTGTAATTCTTTTCCTTTTACATTAATTTTCACATCATAACAAAGATAAATTTAAATCAAATATGATGAGGTATACAATTTATGAATATAAGGGAGTATCATAAATAAATCATGGCATGAAAGATATAATATCAAATATTATTTGAATACCAAAAGACATTATTCTAATAGAAAATTTTCTCTTAATCAAAATGCAAGAATAATACAAGAATAAAGAGCAAGAGATTTTGATTCATAAAAGAAAATCTCAAGTTAAGAAATTAAGAGAAGGTTCATGATTCGATTGGAAAAAAAATCTCATTTAGATTCAAATCATGAAATCATCAAAATCATTTTCAAGAGATTCAAAATGACATAAATTGATTTATCAAATCTCTTGATATCAATGCTCTAAGCATCACATAAATACAAATGTAATCAAATGAAAATCATGACATGAAAAATGAAAGATCAAGAAAGATCAATTCGTAAATGATTCATCTTAACAAATCTCCTTTTTAAATAATAAAAAGAAAATCTTAGGAGATCAAATAGTATAAGATCTTTAATAGAAATTGTTAGTCATTAATTTTAAAAAAGATATTCTCTTTAGTAAACAACAAAAGAATTGTAGGAGAAAAAATAATCAATCATCTTGATTCATGCATAAGAAATCTCATAATTTATATCGAAAAGCTCCTCTTAAATATATATAGCAAGTAGAATCATAAGAGAATAATGAAAAGCCTTGATTCATATAAAGAAAATCTCAACTTATCATGATTTGATAAATATTCTCTTAAAAGAGTGAATCATACGTGCATCAAGAAAGATGTTTCATGTTGAATATATCACAAGTCATAAATGCGATAAATGATTTAGTTGAATATATCATCTCATTAGTAAAATGAGTCATATGAAAATAGATCCAAAATCATCATCAATATCACTTTTCGAAAAATTCAATAAAGGCAGCGTAGATAGATTCCTATAAAAAAATAGCTCAAGTTCTTTTAGTTCCAAATTTTGTGATTGATTTCATGTAAGTATGCTCAAGTTTTTTTCATATGAAAACCATCTATCATTTTTAAAATCGAAAAACAATACAAAATCATCAAGATACACATAATTGTTTCTTATAACATACAAGGAATTAATCTTATTTAATGTGCAAGTATTATTAGCAATTCTCATGATAAAAAATATATATATTTAAAACTAATCATGAAAAATACTAAGTAATTTTATGGTAAGGAAAAAGATATTCGATTTAGTCGCTTACCTTATTGACGAAAGCCGTCAAAGCGTAGTTCGCCACATTGCCCTTGTTGGTTTGCTCCTCATCTTCGGATGAGCTCGTTTTGTCCGTAGTCACCTTGAGTGTCTTCTTCTTTGGCAACCTCTTCTTTTTAAGTTTATTTTTATTCTTCGATTCTTGTTTTAAAATTTTTTTAAGCTTTATTGTTAAGAGTTCAAAGTTATCATCACTTGAGCTTTCGCTTGAGTGGTCTTTATTTGTTCTAAGTGTCAAATCCGATAAATTCTTCAATTGGAAAATGGTTCAAGTTCTTAGATTCTTGAATAGCCGTTACTTTAGGATCCCAACTCTTTGGAAGGGATCTTAATATCTTGTTAACAAGTTCAAAATTTGAAAAAACTTTTACCAAGTGTTTTTAAACTATTGATGACATCCATAAAATGGGTGTATATGTCAATAATAGTTTCGCTTGGTTTTATATGAAATAACTCGAAATCATGCATCAAAAGATTAATTTTAGAGTCTTTAACTCTACTCGTCCTTTCGTGTGTGATTTCAAGTGTATGTCAAATCTCATAAGTAGTTTCGCAAATAGAAACATGATTAAATTCATTTTTGTCTAAGACGTAAAACAAAGCATTCATAGCTTTGGCATTCAAAGAGAAAGTCTTCTTCTCCAAATTATTCTTTCAACGGGCAAAGATTAACTACCCTTTTATACCCCTTTTCTCCTTTTCACAAGTTTATGAGACAACCTTTTACGATCCTCTTTTACAAGGTATCCCTCATACACCTCCCTTAGAATTCTCTCTAAGCTTTAGGAGAAGGGAACTCAACTTTCTAATAGGGTTTACAACTTTAGAATTATAGAGTTTTGCTTAACTTTCTTACTACTCCTTGTAGGAATAGCTGGGGTTTTTATAGACTCCAAATGACTTCAAAACTTGGAGCTAAGATTCAAATCCCTAAGATTTCGGGGTACGGGCGATACCACCACCTGCACTGGGCGGTACCACCGCCTAGAAGATTGTGTCTGGGCGATACCACTGCCCAGACTAGCGGTACAATCGCTTGACAGTCTCTCAAAGATTGTGTCTGGGCGGTACCATTGCCCAAATCAGTGATACCACCACCTGACACAGTCTCGGAGATTGTGCCATGACGGTTTCACATGTTGGGTCACTATTTGGACCTTTTCACTTGGCCCAACACAGCCCAAACTTAGGCCCAATTGGCCCCTAATTGAGTTGGCCCAATTCCAACCCAATTACGCCTAAAATCTACTTCGATCTAGAAAATTATTACAAAGCTAATCAAATATTATTCGGCATGTCATTGATTCATCGACGCCTCGTCCAATTCTTCAGCGCATTATCCTCTTTTGTAGCCTATTGTCCAATCGGTCAGTTGACCTCCGCAACTCTGATTTTCTTGGTGTAATTTTTGCTCTTCTTGGCCCGATGCGCGATCCCATGGCCCAAGGCCTTTTGTTGATACATCGACCGATCCTTCGGCTCGACGTCCAATCTTCTAACATGTTCCACTCCGGCCCAACATAATTCTTCTTGCTTTAATTATCTTTCCTAATCGAAGTTAGTCCTACATCACTCAAAATGTAGATTAGATCATAAACACATCAATTGGTTTCATTATCAAAATCCAAGATTCAACATGGTCGACATGCCGGAAGGACTTCGTGCCATAAGTTCAGGCATTGGGCCAAAAGATTGGATATTGTACTAAAGGAGATCGGATGTTACAGAAGGTCAATATGCCGATTGGGCAATACACCAAACGAGATGACTATGCGTTGAAGGATCATATGAATCAATGATATATCAAGCAACATAGGATTCACGCTTGTAATCATGTGTGTCTAGATCAAAGTAGTCTAGGTCTAATTGAGTTAGTTTCAGGTTTAACTAGGCTAACTCAATTATGGGCTCATTGGACCTGATTCAAGGTTGAGTTAGGCCCATTAGGAGGCTGATTCAATGACCCATATATGGGTCAAGCGGTGGCACTGGTAGAACAGGTGGTGGTACCACCAAGATACAGTCTCCCAAATTGTATCAAGTGGTGGTACCGCCCAATGTCAGTCTGGTAGGCAGTAGTATCGCCCAGATTGGATAGTAGTACCACCAGTTGTCAAGGGTGCAGGTGGTAGTACCACCCAATACTGACGGTGGGACCGCCAGTACCGTTGAAACCGAGGATGTGATATTTTTTTGACTCTACTTTTGAAGTCATTTGGGGTCTATAAATACCCCACTCTTTCCTAATTGAGGTAGCAAGAAATTAAATAGAAAGAGAAATAATACTTGAGTGAAAATGTGTTGTAATCTCTTTTAAAATTTAGAGTATCTTCCTCCTAGAGTTAGAGGTATTTCTAAGGGAGGAATGACGTCTAAGTGTAAAAGAGAAGTATAAAGGTTCTTTCCTGAGCATATGAAAAAGAGAAAGAGTTGTAAGAGGGTAGTTGATCTTCATCCGTCGAAAGAAGATCGATAGTGAACGTCAATGGCCTCGACGGAAGAAGAATCAAGAGTGGACGTAGGTCGGGACAACCGAACCACTATAAAATTAGCTTGCATTTCTATTTATGCTTTTTATTCATATTGCTTACTGATTTACTTGCTCACTACTTTTATGCACATTGCAAGTTAAACATCTTTTCGATACTGGTTTGATTGAACGATATTTTTGAATTAATGTAATTTTTATGAAAGCACTAATTCACCCCCTCTCTTAATGTCGAAACGATCCTAATAGAAGGGAGCATGATATTGATGACATAGAACCATTGTGACTTGTATTGATAATCAGATTTAATAAAGTATTATTGTATTTATTTGACTTGTTGACTTATTTTAAAATTTATGACCATGCATAAAATATTATTTAATTTTTCTAAAATTGAATTGATAAAATTATTTTTAATAAACTTTTATTTTATTTATTTTAATTTTAATTTTTTTATCTTATAAATTAATGAGTAAGTGAAAAAATATTAGATAAGATAATTAAAAATATGATTATATTTTGATTATGGTTATTATACAATAAAAAGAAAGTCGATAGATTTCTTAGGAGATGACCTCTCTCACCTATAATATATAGGATATCCTAAAGACTTAATACACCTTATAACATAATACAACAAGAGATTATATATCTATTCTCAACTCTCCCTAATTTCTATTTCATCACTCATGGTGGTTCTTTGAGAGATAATAAGAGAGGAGATTGGTATTGCTGCATTCTATAGATTAAACTATAAAGTGCATTCTATGAATCAAATAAAAATATTCTCATTGAAAAATACGCACATTGGATATATGATTATTTGATTTTAGATTTGATATTAAAATTATTCTGTATAATAACAATAATATGAATACAGTTAAATTAACATAATTAACTAGCTAAAACTATACTAATTGTATGGACACCCATAAGAAAGTTCATGATAGCTGACTTGGCTACCTGGTTGATAAAAGAACACAATTGCCTTAACTATGATAGCTCACTTGGCTACGTGGTTGATAGCACCATCTTATCTATCTAACCTATCAAATATGAAAGCAAGTGAACTACCATAAGTGTTTTATGAATAGTGGACAGCAAAGCAAAAGAACGGAACATCAATGAGCATTAACTCAACCTTATAACACTGGTTTTAATTAAACATGTATAGATCAGGAGAAGATTAATGGAAACATAAGAAATTAGAAAAAAAAAAAAAAAGATGTTTTATTTTTTCTTAAATAAGGAGAATATCAATATTGAGAAGACTTAACATATATTAATAGATGGTGTCCCAAATACTGATAGAGAATACCAGTGTTATATGTTTTGTTACCTACAAGAATTTTATTGTATAAAAGGAATTTTTAGTTACTAGGGATGTAATCATACACATTTCTTGCTTCCCTTTTCTAGTGAGAAGGTAATTAAGTAGAGGTCTTGTGCAAAAATGTTGTTCATTTTTGTAAGAAAAATCACTTCCTTTTCATAAATCCCAACTTTTATTTGGAAGATATATAATTTTTGTGGCCAGGAGGCATAATATATGGGTAAAAGAATTGTTTATGAAGGAATTCCATGAGATGCTACTCCACTTCATTCACCACTACACATAAAATCTTATATACATCTCCTATATTTGTATCATCCCAATGCCTTCCAATAACCCATGGCCAAGCATGTTTGATCTTTTCATAAGAAGATCACACTCAAATAAGAGTTTACTTGCAAGTGCAATGGAAAGTACAGTAATACTACCAAAGGAGGAATATATACAGAATCCTTGGGAGAACACCACCATGATGGAGTCACACTTGTTAAACTCCCAACGTCCTCTTACTTGAGGATTGGAGCTAGTACAGCGTCGGCTACATGAATCCAGAAAAGCTCTCCAGCATTCGTGCAACAAACGCCTCATCAAACGCTTCGATCGGAGCCACCAAGCTGTTCTCCTGCTCCACGTTGCAGCTGACGCCATGATTCGACGGGGTCGAGCTCGCCGCCGAGGGAGATGCAGACGCTGTCGAGGAGTCATCCGTCGTTTCGAGCACCGAGTCCCGGCCGGTGAGCCTCTGAACGAGGGAGCGGAAGGTGGCGGCGGTGGCGGTCACCCTCATGGGGTCCGAGATGTACACCACCTTGATCGGGGTCTTCTTGGCCGCCTTGGACCGCTTGAGGCACTTGGGGTGGACGCCCAGTCTCTTCATCGCCAGGAACTCCTAAGGATGAAGGGGAGGAGATTTTTATGGTGCAGAGCCGTGGTTTTTGGAGAGGAGGGTATGCGGTTTCTGGGAAGAGATGATGGAGGGAGGAAAAAGAAATGTTATCAGAGCATGGCGTGGCTACTGTGCATCCAATAAAGATTCGTGCACACACCTATATATACAGAGAGAGAGAAAGAAAGAGAGAGAGAGAGAGAGGAGAGGTGTGATGGGGATAAAAAGAGGAATAACCTTTGTATAGGAACAAATACTAGAAGACCAAAATACGCAGCGGAATAAAATGGAAACACAATCAAACAGAACACCAAGATATACGTGGAAAACCCCTTCAATGTGAAGGGTAAAAACCACGGGGCAAACTAGAGATAATCCACTATGAGAATAATGAATATACAAATCTCAATCTCTTGCTCAAAACCCTAGCAACAACCACAAGAGAATAACTGGGATACAAGGATCACGTCACTGCTCACAATATCTAAAACCTCCCCAAGTAATCACAGCAAGAGTCTACTGTAGATTTGATCTAACCTGAGATGAGAACACTGCTAGATGATTGTGAACAGTCTCTCTGCGTTGTCCTTGTCTTCTTCCCTTTCTTTCTCTTCCTTTTCTGCCTTGATCTCCTTCTTCTCTTTGGAATCCCGTGGCCTCCAAGATCTGCCTCGTTGCTGCCTTTTTATAGCCTTAATCTGCCTCTAAAACGCAGCCACCACACCCCCCTAATCTTAATTAGGGTTAGGTTAAGAGAGAGTGTGGGCTGTGGGCTGATAAAGCCCACATGGGCTGAATATGGGCCATCAGCCCAACAACCTCCCCCTTCAGCCCATAAGGGAGGCTGTCCCATGACTCCTCAATGTGAAGCCATGCCGACCAACTGTCGGCATATCTCCTGTCTTTCTTTTGGTAAGGTCTTCGTTAACATGTCTGCTCCGTTGTCATCTGTATGAATTTTCTGAAGCTGCAACTGCTTCTCTTCAAATACATTTCGAATCCAGTGGTATCTGACATCTATATGCTTTGACTTGGAATGAAACATTGGGTTCTTACACAAATGGATGGCACTCTGGCTGTCACAATGCACCACATAATTTTTTTGTTTCAGCCCCAATTCTTGTAAGAATTCTTTCATCCATAATATTTCTTTGCATACCTCTGTAGCAGCAATATATTCTGCTTCTGTGGTGGAGAGAGCAATACACCTTTGTAACCTGGATTGCCATGACACAGCTCCCCCTGCAAAAGTAAGTACATAACCTGAAGTAGACTTCCTCGTATCTATATCTCTGGCCATATCTGCATCTGTGTAACCTGTCAACACAGGTGGTCCACCTCCAAAGCTTAAACAAACCTTAGAGCTCCCTCTGAGATATCTAAAAATCCACTTCACCGCTGCCCAGTGTTCTTTGCCTGGATTTGCAAGAAATCTGCTAGTAACACCCACTGCATATGCGATGTCTGGCCTCGTACATACCATTGCATACATTAAACTTCCAACTGCTGAAGCATAAGGAACCTTTTGCATTTTCTCCTTCTCCTCATCACTTGACGGACTCTGTTCTGAGCACAACTTGAAGTGACCTGCAAGAGGAGAACCAACTGGCTTAGCATTGCTCATACTGAATCTTTCCAATACCTTCTCGATGTATTTCTCCTGTGACAACCAAATCTTCTTATTTTTCCTGTCACGAGAAATCTGCATGCCTAGTATTTGCTTTGCTGGCCCCATGTCCTTCATTGCAAAAGACTCACTCAGTTCCTTCTTCAACCTGTCAATTTTAGACATATCTTTCCCAAGAATAAGCATGTCATCAACATAAAGTAAGAGAATAATAAAATCCTCACCAAACCATTTGATGTACACACAATGATCTGAAGCCATTCTTTTGTATCCATTTTCTGTCATAAATGAATCAAACTTTCTGTACCACTGTCTTGGAGCTTGCTTTAGCCCATACAAGCTCTTCTTCAACTTGCAGACAAAATTATTTTTACCTTTAACTTTGAAGCCTTCTGGTTGCTCCATATAAATTTCCTCCTCCAAATCACCATGAAGGAAAGCTGTTTTCACATCTAACTGCTCAACCTCCAAGTCCTGGCTAGCAGCAATACCAAGAGCAACACGAATAGAAGACATTTTAACAACAGGAGAAAATATCTCTTCAAAGTCAATACATTTCTTTTGACCAAAGCCTTTCACAACCAATCTAGCTTTGTACTTTGGTTGAGAACAATATTCTTGAGTCTTCAACCTAAAAACCCACTTGTTCTTCAAGGCCTTCATTCCATTTGGTAGTAGCACCAAATCATAAGTGTGGTTCTTCTGAAGAGCATCCATCTCTTCCTGCATAGCAGCTAACCACTTCTCTTTCTGCTCACTCTCAATTGCTTCCTGGTAACTCTCTGGTTCACCTGCATCAGTAAGCATCACATACTCATCTGTAGAGTATCTTCTGGAAGGTTGACGTTGTCTAAAAGATCTTCTCAACTGAGGTTCTGCGGGAACTTGCTCTCCTACTTCTTCTTGCTCAACATGTCCTACAGGTAGATCAATATCAGGTTCTACACCATCTTCCTGCATATCTCCCCCATCACCCTGATATACTGGAGGAGTAATTGGGTCACAATCTGCTAATCCTTCTGCAGAAGTCTTGGCTGATGCCTTCTTCTTCAAATCCTCAAAGGTTTGATCCTCAAAGAAGATCACATCTCTGCTCCTGAACACCTTCTGCTTTTCTGGATCCCAAAGCCTGTAACCAAACTGATCATGTGAGTAACCAAGAAAAATACATTCTTTAGACTTACCATCCAGCTTGGACCTCTCATTATCTGGAACATGTGCAAATGCACGACAACCAAACACTTTCAAATGCTTGTAGGAAACATCTTTCCCTGACCATACATGCTCTGCAACATCACCATCTAGGGCTGTACATGGTGATAAGTTGATCACATCAACTGCAGTCCTCAAAGCCTCATCCCAAAACCTTTTGGGTAGCTTGGCCTGTGAAAGCATACATCTGATATTTTCCATAATGGTGCGGTTCATCCTCTCTGCAATTGCATTATGCTGAGGTGTACCAGGAACTGTCATCTCATGTTGGATTCCATGTGACCTGCAATAGTCATTAAACAATCCTGTATACTCACCACCATTATCTGATCTTATGCATTTCAATTTCCTTTCTGTCTCCCTTTCAACCCTGGCATGAAACTCTTTAAAGACATTAATAACCTGATCTTTGGTCTTCAAAGCATAGGCCCAAACTTTCCTAGAAAAATCATCTATAAAAGTGACAAAATAAAGTGCACCACTTATACCAAGAACATCAACGGATCCACCAGGAGTTTTTATCCTCAAAGGACCACATACATCTGTATAAACACGGTCTAAGGCATGCATTTTTCTAGACAAAGCAGCACTAGCAAATGAAACTCTATGTTGTTTACCAGCTAAACAATCAATACAAGGGTTCAGATGTATACCTCTGAGATCTGGTAATACCTCTCTCTTGGAAAGAGTTTGCAGCCCCTTCTCGCTCATGTGTCCCAATCGCCTATGCCACAACTCCATACTGAAGTCTTTCTCTGTAGCATTTAACTGCTCACCATAAGCTTTAGCCTGCAACCTGTACAAAGTATGACATTTCTTTCCATTAGCTATAACAAGAGAACCCTTACTGAGTTTCCATTGCCCTCTGTGAAATCTGCTTTCATAGTCTTCATCATCTAGTCTTCCAACTGAAATTAAATTCAGCCTCAAGTCAACCACATGTCTCACATCCTTAAGTACCAACTTGCAGCCAAGGTTGGTCTTTAAATGGATATCACCCATGCCAATGATGTCTGCTGTGCCATAGTTGCCCATCTTGACAACACCAAAGTTTCCAGACCTGTATGTAGCAAAAAACTCCCTCCGAGGTGTAGCATGATAAGAAGCACCTGTGTCAATCACCCACTCAAGATCCTGACACACACAAGAAAAAATATCATCAGAAGGAGACAAAATCAAATAATCACCACCCTGCACTATAGCTGTAGTATTATCCTTTGATTCTGTAGACTCCACTTCTTTTCCCTTTTTCTTGTTCTTCTTAGGTTGCTTACATTGGTTCTTGTAATGTCCTTTCTCACCACAGTTATAGCAAACAATATCTTTTCTTGATCTTGACTTGCTCCTACCCATACGTGAACTGCTTCTGGACTTTGACCTTCCTCTGTTCTCTGAGATAAGTGACTGTGAATCATTCTGAGATGTTGCTGAACTCTTTCTTCTCAACTCCTCATTCAACAAACTGCTTATTACTTGACTCATAGTGACAATACCATCTGGCGCAGAATTACTGAGGGAAACCACCAGTGTCTCCCAACTTTCTGGTAATGAACTGAGAAGTAACAATGCCTGCAACTCATCATCAAGAGACATTTTCATAGAGGATAACTGGTTAATAATACTCTGCATTTCATTCAAATGCTCAGCAATAGAAGCACCCTCTCTATATTTTAGGTTCACAAGTTTTCTGATCAAAAAAGCTTTGTTGCCAGCTGTTTTTCTCTCATAGAGACTTTCCAATTTTTTCCAAAGAGAATATGCAGAAATTTCAGTAGAAACATGGTGAAAGACACTATCATCAAGCCACTGTCTAATAAACCCAATTGTTTTTCGATCTAACCTCTTCCACTCATCATCTGTCATAGTTGTAGGTTTTGCACTATCCCCTTGCAAAGGTCCATACAAATCTTTGCAATACAAGAGATCTTCTATTCTTGGTTTCCATATCATCCAATTATTTCAATTTAAACTAATCATGCGAGAAATATTACTGGCCTCCATGTTCAAATACAAAAATTAAATCACCAAAACCCCGCTCTGATACCAGTTGATGGGGATAAAAAGAGGAATAACCTTTGTATAGGAACAAATACTATAAGACCAAAATACGCAGCGGAATAAAATGGAAACACAATCAAACAGAACACCAAGATATACGTGGAAAACCCCTTCAATGTGAAGGGTAAAAACCACGGGGCAAACTAGAGATAATCCACTATGAGAATAATGAATATACAAATCTCAATCTCTTGCTCAAAACCCTAGCAACAACCACAAGAGAATAACTGGGATACAAGGATCACGTCACTGCTCACAATATCTAAAACCTCCCCAAGTAATCACAGCAAGAGTTTACTGTAGATTTGATCTAACCTGAGATGAGAACACTGCTAGATGATTGTGAACAGTCTCTCTGCGTTGTCCTTGTCTTCTTCCCTTTCTTTCTCTTCCTTTTCTGCCTTGATCTCCTTCTTCTCTTTGGAATCCCGTGGCCTCCAAGATCTGTCTCGTTGCTGCCTTTTTATAGCCTTAATCTGCCTCTAAAACGCAGCCACCACACCCCCCTAATCTTAATTAGGGTTAGGTTAAGAGAGGGTGTGGGCTGTGGGCTGATAAAGCCCACATGGGCTGAATATGGGCCATCAGCCCAACAAGATGTAGAGGAGCAATCAATGGGGCAATAATGGTCTGGTATTCGGCTTTCGAGAAAGATATTGGTAGGACATAATGACGTAGTAGTTGGGGTTGAAGATGACGACGATTAGATCCTGAAGGGAAGTTATTGTTGGATTTTATGTCGGGTGGTTCACATGGATTGCAGCGTAGTTGGCAATAGAAAGAAAGGGAACCACAAATCATACTTTGTGAATCCGAATTCAATATATGCGTCAAAATAATCCGTATCAGAAACACACACGTTATATATATATATATATATATATATATATATATACATGAACATAATTTATCACATGATCATCTTCTATTTGCACTTCATTTGACCTACTAAGTTGAACTTTATACATGGATATATGATTAAAGTAGTACAAATTATGTTTTCACCAACTACCATGACTAAATCATAATAAATCTGATGATTATGAAACCTGAAAGGTGGGGCTACACTGATCCATTGTTATTTTGTATTGCATTCAATCATGTTATCATAACATTCAATAAGTTTAAACATAATAATTTTTTCAATGTGTTAGATAGTTTAGTTGGTAAAAAATTTGATAGTTTTTCTTTTAGGGTCATGAGTTGCTTTCGTCACTTATCTTATTTTTAAAAAAAATGTAAACATGATAAACTTCACCTTTTTAAAATTGAGAGTTTGATATTTGCATTTGATAACGAAGTTAAAACTATCATAATCAACATTAGGTGAAGAAGATATAGTTTATTCATATTGTTTTAAGTTATTCTTGTATTTGGAAGTATAATTGGGTTATGATCATTATTTATAAACTCGATTCAGTCGGAATAGATAGAACATATATACTTATGGTGCTATTCGATTTGACTGTCAATCCATACTAGTCGCGGTTTAGATTGTTGCTGAGGAGATACTTAGAACTAGTGGTTAACAAATTATATATATATAATTTTATTATAAATATTTTATGTTCATAATTAGATAATATTTATATATAAATAATAATAATAATAAATAATAATAATAATAATAATAATAATAATAAACCTTTGACTTGGGTCAGTCCACCACTTGTTAAGTTGATTAGGGATAATTCCTTTTTTTGTAGAACTGCTTAAGATTTCAGCTAAAAAAATGAAATAATTTTTCATTAACTCAATTGAATGGATCAGTCTTCCCATATGAGAAGCTCATCAGTTCAACTGTAATGGGTTGCAATCATAAATTGGACATGGGTCATATTGAGTAATGATCAGATTAATATGATTGGACCGATCTGTTGTTTTCTTGGTCCATGCTCAATCCAATTAAATGAAGACTTAAAATAAACCCCATTCTAGTTCCCAATTTTTAGGGTTTTGGACTCAGACCAACCCACCCCATTCCAAACCCTACTCAAGAAATTATAGGGAATAAAAATTAGTAGGTACAAGACCAAGAATTGCAGCCAAACACCGATGGCATTTGGATGTGATCCACTGTGCTACGTTTAAGCTGCTTCAATGAGGTCACCATCAATTTCTCTCTCTGCATCCCACATTTGTTAGTCTCTCCAATGATTCGATTCCTTGATAGTACTATTTCACCAGTTTTTTAATGCCAGTACATGAAGGCAAACCTCCTCCCATATGATGTTAAGATTAATTCAAATAATTAAAATTAAATAAAATTAAAAAATCAAGATTTAGATTTAAATAAATAGATTATGATGAAAAGATTTATTTGAGATATGATAGATTTTTTTATTATTTTAAAAAACTTATGTTTTATCTTTTAGTCAATATAAATAGGTACCTTGGATCAATTAAAAAACACCATAGATTGGAAGTACTCTTTGTTTTCTCTATTATTCTCTTCCTCTTCTCCTTGAAATTTTATAGAAAAGCCAAAAGTGTAGTATCAGAGCTAACAATATGGTATCAGAGCTTGGTTCAAATAAGATCAATAGTATGATATTAGAGCCAAAGAAGATCAATAGGAGTATATCGATTAAAAAGAAAAGGAAAGGCTAATAGATCTAAAAAAAAAGAATATGGCAAGCATCAGAGTTTGTTCTTAATTTACTTCTTCCTATCTTTAAAGGTAATTATCAATTTTGAATTATTAAGATGAAAACCCTATTTATTTCATAAGAATTATGAAATTTGATAGAAAATGATAATGTTAAGTATAATTTACAAGATCCCAATATTACTAAAGATCAAAGAAATCAGATGAATGAGAATATACAAAAAGATATAAGAGCCCTCTATATGCTACAACAAGCAATAGATGATTCTGTATTTTTTTGAATCATGATGGCATCAATATTAATAGAAGCTTAAAAAAATATTAAAAAATATGTTTAGAGGCACAGATAAAGTAAAAAATTTTAAAACTTCAAATTTTTTAGTTTGAATTCGAAGCTCTTATGGTGAAAGATTATGAATCTATTATTGATTTCTTTTCCAAAGTATCTTTTCTTGTGAACCGATAAGATCTTACGATGAAAATCTAACAAATCAAACTATAGTAAAAAAGGTTTTACGGAGTTTATCTCCAAAATTTGATATGATTTCTACCGAAGAAGCTAAAGATACAAATATATTATCTATTGATAAATTAATGGGCTCCCTTTTAGTTCATAAACAAAAGGTAAATAGATCTTCAAAAGAAACTTCATAACATAATCAAAATAGGTAAGATGAAGGATTAAAAGAAAAATTCAGAAATCGAATGGGAGAGATCAAAATAGTAGAGGTCATGATCGAAAATGAAGGTAATAAAGAAACTCATCAATATTTTTGTTACAAAAATATTAGACATTTTAAAAAAAATTGTTGGTACAAAAATAAAAATCCAAATGTTTCTCTCAGCTCTTACTATGATCATCTTGAAAAAGATTGTTAGAATTAAAATTAAACAAATATCATAAGAAAAATAATGATGAAAAATGAGATAAAAAATTTTTTTTTTATAGTATCTAATAAAGAATATTCTAGATCTATTTGGTTTTTAAATAGTGGATGTAGTAATCGTATCATAGGGGATAAAAATTTATTCCAAATGCTAGGTGATTCAATCAAATCTATAGTACAAGATCGGAAATGACAATAAGGTTGATGATGTGATATTTATTCTTAATTAGATCGGAAATGACAATAAGATCGGAAATGACAATAAAGTAGAAGAAAAAGAAATAATTATTGTGAACACTAAATTTGATAAAAAAAAAAATATTGATGATGTGATATTTATTCTTAATTTAAAATAAAATCTTATCAATATAGGATAACTTATGAGAAAAGGATATTATACTATTTCTAATGATACAAAATACTTGATTTATGATAAAAAAAATTAAAAAATTAATAGCAACTGTGAGAATGACAAAAAATAAAATGTTTCCTTTATTGTTTTCGGATTTCTCTTTACATGCTGGTACAAAGGCTATGATTATCTGAATTTTTGTTGGTCTATATAAATTATCTCATATGATAAATTTATCAAAATAAGACTAAAGTTGATGAAAGTTTTGATGAGAGCGATGGGGAGCCACAATACAAGAAGCAAAAATTTTAGATTGTATTTCATCTACCACTAGTAAACATATTATAAAGACTATAAAAAAGGAGAGTACCAATACTGATGAAGATAAGGATGATAACTTTGAAGAAAGTTTCCATGATGAATATTCAAAATGGCAATAGAAATCTCAAGTATCAAAAGCCAACAATGGTTTTAACAAATCTTCTAAGGAAAATAAAAATAAGCAACCATTAAATATTTTAAAAAATATTAAAGATGCAAAAATGATATATGCAACACTAAAGACCAGTTTGCCGATATCTTTACAAAAGTTTTGGTAAAAAAAAAATATTTTATAGACAACTTCAAATTACAACTATTTGAATTAAGGAAGTGTATTAAGATTAATTCAAACAATATAGATTAGATAAAGAAAAAAAATAAAGATTTTGATTTAAATGAATAGATTAGGATAAAAAGATTTATTTGGGATATGGTAGATTTTTTAATTGCTTTAAAAATATTATAATTTACCTATCTTTTAGACAATATAAATAGATACTATTGAATCAATCCAAAAATACTATGGATTGGATTGGAAAAACTCCTAATTTTATCTACTATTCTCTTCCCCTTATCCTCGAAGTTGTGCAAGAAAAATCAACAGAGCTACAATGCACGACAATGACAAGCATGTAGTTGCAGTGAATTCAAGAATCAAAGTTGGGCTTCAACTACATTGAGATATCACATGTGCATACCTAAATGAAAGATAGGGGAGCTTTTCGTTGTGCAGTGTCATATAGATGAAATGAGATTACATGCATTGCATGTCCCACTTCATTCATTGGTATGGACTTGAGCTTTTCTTGTGGGCGCTTTGTGCCTGCGGTTGGGAGACCATAAAGCATTTCTGATGTATTGAGTAGGGATTTTTTTTCTGCAAATGATTGTCGAAAAACACAAAATAAAGGGGAATTTTCTTTTAAACCTTACAATGTAGTAAAATCTTGATCCTCATTTATGTTTTACACATTTTCTCTCTATTATTTTCATTTGTATCGAACATTTTGACCTAAATTTCGATTAAAAGTGGTTTTTCTATGAATATAAACAAGATTAAAAAAGGATTGTAATTTTTAATAAAACTCGACATGTGGCTAATAATTAAGACTCTAAGCAACCAATTATGTTTATACATGGTATCCAATTGGCCATTGATAGTCCACTTAACCAAATGATTATGTGGCTTCATTTCATATGATGATATGATACTATATAAGCATGATATCTAAAACAGAATATTTATATTTGATGAATGTATTAAGCTTTAGTCGAGATCTAATATTACGATTTGATCTAATGAGATAATTTTATTTGGTATAAATCATCAGTCAAAATATTTAAATTAAAATTAAAATTAATGCACCCATCAAATCCTTATAAGAAAATACGTGATAAAAAAAAACTAAGCTCTGAAGAAGTCGTCAGCTCAAATACTTCTGAAAGATCATTTGATTTGTTAACTTAATATGTTTCAAATTAGTGATCAAATCAATCGATTTCAAGATGTGGATTGATGTCCATTTTAACAGTAACAAATATCTAGAAGAGTAATAAATTATTATTTGAGTTTCACATATATATATATATATATATATATATATATATAAAAAAAAAAATAAGACAACGATTTGTTTGCAATTTAGTTGCAGGTTGATGCAGGAAGATGATCCATCACCAACCTGGGAGAAATAATCGAGAAACTTGGGTGACTGTTGCTATCTTGCATGATATTGTCGTGTTCTCGACGTCCCATGAGTGCTTTCGAGGCCAAACAAGGATGTGAACTCAGAGATGACGGCTTTGGCACGAAGCGAGAGTAAGGACGGAATTGAGAGAGCAGAGTTCATATGCTGACAGGAGACTTGCCCTTGCAGCGAAGCAATCAAGAAAAACAGAAGCAAACAAATGGCGACCACAACAGTTCATGGTGAGGCTTGTGTACGAGAAAATGCTACAATAATATATTTCTGAAAGGAATACATGACGAGCAGAT
Organism: Musa acuminata AAA Group; assembly: GCF_036884655.1. Classification (NCBI taxonomy): domain Eukaryota; kingdom Viridiplantae; phylum Streptophyta; class Magnoliopsida; order Zingiberales; family Musaceae; genus Musa; species Musa acuminata. Next base: position 60,979 of record NW_027021336.1, on the reverse strand, counting down.
GAAAGAGCCAATTGTATTCCCTCACTGATCCTTACAATTCCCACTCGTCATCTTATCCTCACGGGATGTGGACCATGGCGTCTTTCTTTCTTTTTTGCTGCTTTGTTCTCCGAGCTAATCCTCCAGATTGTGGCTTGGTCACATCTGACCTCTATCGCTGCAATAAGGGCATAAGTCACAGCTGACTCTCACACCATCTTCTTCTTCTGTGATATGTAACAAAAGAGTATTTAGTTTTTGGATCAAATCGCAGGGGAAGAAGAGACTGTTTTGCTTCTGTCGTTTAAAGAGAGGCAATTAATTGTTGGAACCATCCACTTCTATCAGAGACAGACAGTCTCTGATCCTTTTTATTTTGAAGTGCTGTTGCTTTTATACTTTCAAGCACTGAACCAGTCATTCCTATATGCATGCATCCTTGTTCAAGCGGTAATATGCTGCATCTTAATATCCCATGTCTTGTGTTCAGTTTGCATAGTGTTCATCAAACCCAACTTTTTTGGGGTTGAAAAAGTTATCTATGGATTGTTAAAGCATTTATGATCTTTAAGATAATATTAAAATATGTCATGAGTTCTCAAATCTTATATCGATCATATCAAGCCTAAACGGATTTGCTTATTAAGTCATTTCCTAACTCCTTAAACTTGTAGGATTTGTGATCCCCAATTCAATCTTTAAAAATGATGAACAAGTCCAGTGATCCTAAAGCATCAGATTTAAGATTCAGCCGGTGGCCAACTCTGGGGCGAGACTGTCACAACTCGAATGCAGTGTTCAGGCCTCAGCCCATCTTAATCTACAGCAACAATCACCAAAGCTTGTTTAGCTACCAACGTTTGTGTCTTGTGAGATATTAATTAGGAGAGGGAGAGAATGCTCTTGTAATTAGAGAGCTTATCAGAGTATTATGATTGATTAATGAATCAGAGAGCTCAGAGTATTATGATTTATAGATATTTTGAGATTTTTTTAAATACCCTTAAACTAGTTGATATTTAGCTATTGGAAAGGATAAATTTATCTTTTCTTCATAATTTAAATTACAAAATAATCAAAATACTCTTGATTGATGTTTGATCGGGAAAATTGGTTATTTGTTACCCTCGATCCGATGATCAACGTTGGGACCAAAGGATCGATCGATTTTAATGTTGACTATTTATTTATTTATTTATTTTTAAATTTATCAGTTTGAATTGGAATCGAAATAATTGATTATGGTCTTAATTTTAGTTTTATTTCTACCTACTTAGTGTTCATCAAAACCAATTCACTCAACTAACTCTCTCTCTCTCTCTCCCTCCCCCTTTTTGGGTTTAAGAAGTTCTCCCTCTTTCTTGAAGAATGATTGCTGAAGCATATGTTGGATTTATGATGTTTAAGATGACATTAGAATATCTATTTTGAGATCTTTATTAATATATTGTAACACAAGTGATATTTTCAATTAATTTTTTAAGAACGATGATCAAGTCGCCAGTAATCCTAATGTTCTCAAGCATATGCCAAAAGCCAATGCAGCCAGTGGTCAATTCTGGGACTGAAACTGGCCAATCCTGTTCAGGCCTCAGTCCATCTTGATCTATAACAACAACAACAAGATGATTGTCATCAAAGCATGTCTAGCTGCCAACTTCTGTCGTGTAACGATGCAGGTGTATTCATTCATATTCTATGGTTCTTCAAGCCATCCCAGTCTCAGTCTTTTGATGTAGCTACACATATCGACAATAGTTTTGCCGGCAATCGTATCACAGGTAGAGAAGCTACGTTCTTGTACAGCTAGCTACCTTTCAATTTCTGAGCTGAGAGAGCGAGAGATAGATAGATAGATAGATAGAGAGGGAGGGAGATCAGGCGTAGGCCGCCGGCGACAGGCGCGGGCGCAGAAAAACTTTGAGAGGCACAGCCTTGGGAAGAGCCAGGCCAAACTTCTCGTCCATGTTGAGCTCCTCGCCGTCGGGAAGGCTCCAGTCGAAAGCGTGCACTAGCATGCCCAACAGGTACTGGACGAACACCATGCCCACCAGCTTCCCCGCGCACACCCTTCTCCCGGCCCCGAAGGGGATGAACTCGAAGTCGTTCCCCTGCGGATCGTACCTCGCGCCCTTGCCTGTGATGAAGCGGTCGGGGTCGAACACCAGCGGCTCCTCCCACACCTCCGGGTCCCGCCCGATGGCCCAGATGTTGACGAGGAGCCGGGTGTTCTTGGGGATGTAGTAGCCGTTCACCTCGCAGTCCTCGTGGGAGAAGTGGGGGAGGCTGAGAGGGGTGGACGGGTGCAGCCGCATCGCCTCCTTGCATACCGCCTGCAGGTATGCGAGCTTCGGCAGGTCGGTTTCCTCCAGCAGGCGGTCGCGGCCGACCACATCGTCCAACTCCGCCTGCGCGCGGCTGAGGATCGCCGGGTTCTTGAGCATTTCCGCCATGGCCCACTCGACGATGATGGCGGAGGTATCGGTGCCGGCCGTGAACAGGTCCTGCATCAACACAGCTTGTTATGCACACTGTTCGAGTCAGATCAACTCAGAGAAATGCATTACATGGAATGGAATCAAGAGAGCCTCAAAACAGACACCCATATGATCCAAGCTGTCAATCTTATCATATCTATCTACCCTGCCGCCAACATCGTATTGAAAACTAAGTCATTGGCTAAATCACTCCCTTACTTTCTGCTCGTTTTGCTCAATCTTGCCGGGACAAGTGTACGCAGAAGAGCCTGACTTCATTAATAGGCTAAGTATTGAACAAGACAAAAGTCGTATCAAACACTTCATTACGGCGTTGACAAGCCACTACCATCTTCATTCTTGATGTGTATACGACGAGACACAGCCGATAAGTGTCCCAGAAAGCCCAAAGAACGAGCGTGGTGACGAGGATAAAAAGAGGAATAACTTTTGTATAGGAACAAATACTAGAAGACCAAAATACGCAGCGGAATAAAATGGAAACACAATCAAACAGAACACCAAGATATACGTGGAAAACCCCTTCAATGTGAAGGGTAAAAACCACGGGGCAAACTAGAGATAATCCACTATGAGAATAATGAATATACAAATCTCAATCTCTTGCCCAAAACCCTAGCAACAACCACAAGAGAATAACTGGGATACAAGAATCACGTCACTGCCCACAATATCTAAAACCTCCCCAAGTAATCACAGCAAGAGTCTACTGTAGATTTGATCTAACCTGAGATGAGAACACTGCTAGATGATTGTGAACAGTCTCTCTGCGTTGTCCTTGTCTTCTTCCCTTTCTTTCTCTTCCTTTTCTGCCTTGATCTCCTTCTTCTCTTTGGAATCCCGTGGCCTCAAAGATCTGCCTTGTTGCTGCCTTTTTATAGCCTTAATCTGCCTCTAAAACGCAGCCACCACACCCCCTAATCTTAATTAGGGTTAGGTTAAGAGAGGGTGTGGGCTGTGGGCTTATAAAGCCCACATGGGCTGAATATGGGCCATCAGCCCAACAACCTCCCCCTTCAGCCCATAAGAGAGGCTATCCCATGACTCCTCAATGTGAAGCCATGCCGACCAACTGTCGGCATATCTCCTGTCTTTCTTTTGGTAAGGTCTTCGTTAACATGTCTGCTCCGTTGTCATCTGTATGAATTTTCTGAAGCTGCAACTGCTTCTCTTCAAATACATTTCGAATCCAGTGGTATCTGACATCTATATGCTTTGACTTGGAATGAAACATTGGGTTCTTACACAAATGGATGGCACTTTGGCTGTCACAATGCACCACATAATTTTCTTGTTTCAGCCCCAATTCTTGTAAGAATTCTTTCATCCATAACATTTCTTTGCATACCTCTATAGCAGCAATATATTCTGCTTCTGTGGTGGAGAGAGCAATACACCTTTGTAACCTGGATTGCCATGACACAGCTCCCCCTGCAAAAGTAAGTACATAACCTGAAGTAGACTTCCTCGTATCTATATCTCTGGCCATATCTGCATCTGTGTAACCTGTCAACACAGGTGGTCCACCTCCAAAGCTTAAACAAACCTTAGAGCTCCCTCTGAGATATCTAAAAATCCACTTCACCGCTGCCCAGTGCTCTTTGCCTGGATTTGCAAGAAATCTGCTAGTAACACCCACTACATATGTGATGTCCGGCCTCGTACATACCATTGCATACATTAAACTTCCAACTGCTGAAGCATAAGGAACCTTTTGCATTTTCTCCTTCTCCTCATCACTTGACGGACTCTGTTCTGAGCACAACTTGAAGTGACCTGCAAGAGGAGAACCAACTGGCTTAGCATTGCTCATACTGAATCTTTCCAATACCTTCTCGATGTATTTCTCCTGTGACAACCAAATCTTCTTGTTTTTCCTGTCACGAGAAATCTGCATGCCCAGTATTTGCTTTGCTGGCCCCATGTCCTTCATTGCAAAAGACTCACTCAGTTCCTTCTTCAACCTGTCAATTTTAGACATATCTTTCCCAAGAATAAGCATGTCATCAACATAAAGTAAGAGAATAATAAAATCCTCACCAAACCATTTGATGTACACACAATGATCTGAAGCCATTCTTTTGTATCCATTTTCTGTCATAAATGAATCAAACTTTCTGTACCACTGTCTTGGAGCTTGTTTTAGCCCATACAAGCTCTTCTTCAACTTGCAGACAAAATTATCTTTACCTTTGACTTTGAAGCCTTCTGGTTGCTCCATATAAATTTCCTCCTCCAAATCACCATGAAGGAAAGCTGTCTTCACATCTAACTGCTCAACCTCCAAGTCCTGGCTAGCAGCAATACCTAAAGCAACACGAATAGAAGACATTTTAACAACAGGAGAAAAAATCTCTTCAAAGTCAATACCTTTCTTTTGACCAAAGCCTTTCACAACCAATCTAGCTTTGTACTTTGGTTGAGAACAATATTCTTGAGTCTTCAACCTAAAAACCCACTTGTTCTTCAAGGCCTTCATTCCATTTGGTAGCAGCACCAAATCATAAGTGTGGTTCTTCTGAAGAGCATCCATCTCTTCCTGCATAGCAGCTAACCACTTCTCTTTCTGCTCACTCTCAACTGCTTCCTGGTAACTCTCTGGTTCACCTGCATCAGTAAGCATCACATACTCATCTATAGAGTATCTTCTGGAAGGTTGACGTTGTCTAGAAGATCTTCTCAACTGAGGTTCTGCGGGAACTTGCTCTCCTACTTCTTCTTGCTCAACATGTCCTACAGGTAGATCAATATCAGGTTCTACACCATCTTCCTGCATATCTCCCCCATCACCCTGATATACTGGAGGAGTAACTGGGTCACAATCTGCTAATCCTTCTGCAGAAGTCTTGGCTGGTGCCTTCTTCTTCAAATCCTCAAAGGTTTGATCCTCAAAGAAGATCACATCTCTACTCCTGAACACCTTCTGCTTTTCTGGATCCCAAAGCCTGTAACCAAACTAATCATGTGAGTAACCAAGAAAAATACATTCTTTAGACTTACCATCCAGCTTGGACCTCTCATTATCTGGAACATGTGCAAATGCACGACAACCAAACACTTTCAAATGCCTGTAGGAAACATCTTTCCCTGACCATACATGCTCTGCAACATCACCATCTAGGGTTGTACATGGTGATAAGTTGATCACATCAACTACAGTCCTCAAAGCCTCATCCCAAAACCTTTTGGGTAGCTTGGCCTGTGAAAGCATACATCTGATCTTTTCCATGATGGTGCGGTTCATCCTCTCTGCAATTGCATTATGCTGAGGTGTACCAGGAACTGTCATCTCATGTTGGATTCCATGTGACCTGCAATAGTCATTAAACAATCCTGTATACTCACCACCATTATCTGATCTTATGCATTTCAATTTTCTTTCTGTCTCCCTTTCAACCCTGGCATGAAACTCTTTAAAGACATTAATAACCTGATCTTTGGTCTTCAAAGCATAGGCCCAAACTTTCCTAGAAAAATCATCTATAAAAGTGACAAAATAAAGTGCACCACTTATACCAAGAACATCAACAGATCCACCAGGAGTTTTTGTCCTCAAAGGACCACATACATCTGTATAAACACGGTCTAAGGCATGCATTTTTCTAGACAAAGCAGCACTAGCAAATGAAACTCTATGTTGTTTACCAGCTAAACAATCAATACAAGGGTTCAGATGTATACCTCTGAGATCTGGTAATACCTCTCTCTTGGAAAGAGTTTGCAGCCCCTTCTCGCTCATGTGTCCTAATCGCCTATGCCCCAACTCCATACTGAAGTCTTTCTCTGTAGCATTTAACTGCTCACCATAAGCTTTAGCCTGCAACCTGTACAAAGTATGACATTTCTTTCCATTAGCTATAACAAGAGAACCCTTACTGAGTTTCCATTGCCCTCTGTGAAATCTGCTTTCATAGTCTTCATCATCTAGTCTTCCAACTGAAATTAAATTCAGCCTCAAGTCAACCACATGTCTCACATCCTTAAGTACCAACTTGCAGCCAAGGTTGGTCTTTAAATGGATATCACCCATGCCAATGATGTCTGCTGTGCCATAGTTGCCCATCTTGACAACACCAAAGTTTCCAGACCTGTATGTAGCAAAAAACTCCCTCCGTGGTGTAGCATGATAAGAAGCACCTGTGTCAATCACCCACTCAAGATCCTGACACACACAAGAAAAAATATCATCAGAAGGAGACAAAATCAAATAATCACCACCCTGCACTGTAGCTGTAGTATTATCCTTTGACTCTGTAGACTCCACTTCTTTTCCCTTTTTCTTGTTCTTCTTAGGTTGCTTACATTGATTCTTGTAATGTCCTTTCTCACCACAGTTATAGCAAACAATATCTTTTCTTGATCTTGACTTGCTCCTACCCATACGTGAACTGCTTCTGGACTTTGACCTTCCTCTGTTCTCTGAGATAAGTGACTGTAAATCATTCTGAGATGTTGCTGAACTCTTTCTTCTCAACTCCTCATTCAACAAACTACTTGTTACTTGACTCATAGTGACAATACCATCTGGCGCAGAATTACTGAGGGAAACCACCAGTGTCTCCCAACTTTCTGGTAATGAACTGAGAAGTAACAATGCCTGCAACTCATCATCAAGAGACATTTTCATAGAGGATAACTGGTTAATAATACTCTGCATTTCATTCAAATGCTCAGCAATAGAAGCACCCTCTCTATATTTTAGGTTCACAAGTTTTCTGATCAAAAAAGCTTTGTTGCCAGCTGTTTTTCTCTCATAGAGACTTTCCAATTTTTTCCAAAGAGAATATGCAGAAATTTCAGTAGAAACATGGTGAAAGACACTATCATCAAGCCACTGTCTAATAAACCCAATTGTTTTTCGATCTAACCTCTTCCACTCATCATCTATCATAGTTGTAGGTTTTGCACTATCCCCTTGCAAAGGTTCATACAAATCTTTGCAATACAAGAGATCTTCCATTCTTGGTTTCCATATCATCCAATTATTTCCATTCAAACTAATCATGCGAGAAATATTACTGGCCTCCATGTTCAAATACAAAAATTAAATCACCAAAACCCCGCTCTGATACTAGTTGATGGGGATAAAAAGAGGAATAATCTTTGTATAGGAACAAATACTAGAAGACCAAAATACGCAGCGGAATAAAATGGAAACACAATCAAACAGAACACCAAGATATACGTGGAAAACCCCTTCAATGTGAAGGGTAAAAACCACGGGGCAAACTAGAGATAATCCACTATGAGAATAATGAATATACAAATCTCAATCTCTTGCCCAAAACCCAAGCAACAACCACAAGAGAATAACTGGGATACAAGGATCACGTCACTGCCCACAATATCTAAAACCTCCCCAAGTAATCACAGCAAGAGTCTACTGTAGATTTGATCTAACCTGAGATGAGAACACTGCTAGATGATTGTGAACAGTCTCTCTGCGTTGTCTCGTGGCTCCAAAGATCTGTCTTGTTGCTGCCTTTTTATAGCCTTAATCTGCCTCTAAAACTCAGTCACCACACCCCCCTAATCTTAATTAGGGTTAGGTTAAGAGGGGGTGTGAGCTGTGGGCTGATATAGGAGGAGGCCGGAATCTAGTGGTGATCATGTTGTTATGAACTCGACAAACAATGGATAATACCGTTGACCCTGGGAAACTGTTATTGAAGGTAACAAAGCAGTAATTTGAAGATATGATTCCCATCGGAAAACTTACGAAGATGAGTGCTTTAACGTTGACTTCCGAGATGGTCTCCCCGTCCTCCGTCACCTTGTTCGCCATGACCTTGTCGATGAAGTCCATCCTCCCCTGCCGCTCCCCCTTGGCCGCCTCGTGCTCCTCGAACAGCTTCGTCACCATGGCGTCGAACCTCAAGTGCACGCTCAACATCTTCTTCTGTATCCCCTGCAGGTCCATCCACGCGATCGACGGGAAGAAGTCGCCGATGTTGAACTGCGCGCCGCCGGTCAGCATGTCCACCAATATGTCCTTGAACTTGTTGGACTCCTCCCCGTGGGCGTCGAACACCCGCCTGCTCACCAAGATCAACCCGACGACGTTGGCCAGCGTGCACACCAGCACGTCCATCAGCTCCACCGGCTCGCCGGCCTCGGCCAGGCCGTGCAGGGAGCGGGCCATGCGCCGGAACTCATCCCGGCGGACGGGGGCCCAGTCGGCGAAGGCCTTGCCGCCGAGGAGGTGCAGGCTGCACATCTTGCGGAGGAGCTTCCACGTCGGGGTGTAGTCGGCCATCACCAGGTTCTGGCGCTGGTAGCTGACGTCGCGGGCGCTGATGGGGTCGGGGCGGTTGGCGAACTGGGCGTCGACGGTCTTGAGGAAGGCGCGTGCAGCGTCGGCGTTGGAGGCCACGACGCAGCCATGAGAGCCCAGCCGGAGGAACATGATGGGGCCGTAGCGCTCGGCGAGGCGGGCGAGGCTGGAGTGCGCGCTGGCCCCGACGAGGAGAAGCGAGCCGAGGATGGGGAGCCCCCGGGGGCCCGGCGGGTAGGGGAAGCGGGAAGGCGACTTGCGGAGGAAGCGGTGGAGGAGGAGGTGGACGAGGAGGCAGAGCGCGGTGGCGGCCACGAGGTAGGGATCGATCGCCATACCGCTGCCGATGGTGCAATCTATGAGAGTCTTCTCCTCGTGATGAAGCCCGGAAGTGCTACAAATAGCCGCTAAGAGAGTAAAAAAATGTGAACATCAATTTTTTACTTTTCTGCGCTCATAGCAATCTTTAACATTAAACTATACAAGAAATAAAATGTACAGAAATGAAACGAAAGCTATAAAACTTTGTTCAAAATACGATCACGTTTTCGTTGGTAGGTTTATGTTAACCGCAGGACGAAACAATCATAAAAAGGATGAAGAGGTGCCAGTCTGTTCTCTAAATCAATCCTCGATCCAGATTGCCAGTGTTAATGTATCAAAAAGCATGTAAGTTAAAATCAATTGTTATTTCTATGATTCAGTTCAACATGAAAGACAAATTTTGCTTCATCCATAAGAAATGGTCTAAAAGAAAAAGGTTTGGTCGTTTTCATTCTCTTTTTTTTTTTATTTCACATAACATGGTGGAAGTAAATGGAAAAAGGTGAAAATGATTGTGCTGAATTTGTGATGGAAACTCTCTCTCTCTCTCTCTCTCTCTCTCTCTCTCTCAATGGGATGAAAACATGGAGGAGGATAAGACGAGATGCAGTAGATAAAGGAAGTTGAAACTTTTGCTGGACAATCAAATGAATCCATTTTGCAAACCTAGTGAATGGCACCCCCTAAGAATGCACAACAGTTGTGATTTAACTGTAGGAAAGCAGAAGAGAGACGAAGAACAGCAACAAACATGGCAGATTTGGTGGGAACGGGAGCAGATTGCTGTGACTTGTTGGCATTTAGCATCTGTTCCATGTTATCTTGCTGATTCCATGTTTCAACCAGATCTGTAACACCCGAGTGAATCAACTCAACACTTCCCCACACAGCCTTCTCCTAAACAATGCTTTGACTGACATCAGGCTGGCATAAGGAATGAAACAGATGTGGCATCTGAAAGCTACAGTTCATCTACTCTCTTATGTTGCCTCTGAAAGCTACACTTTTTTTTAATGAAACTTCCAAGTTTGAATTGATCGACACCCAATACAGGAGGCTTCAGAAAAATCATGAACTACCCAAATCAAACAAACGGGTGTTACTTCTTGAGGTCCATAATTGCTGTGGGATTTGTTGAAACAGATAGGGATGTTAAGGTCCACGAAAAGAAGTCCCGAAAAGTTCAATCGCATGTATAGCACCACTTCTTTGACTATTTTTACGTTTGATGATGTTTATGTATTCACACTGTTCTTGTTGAGATTATTTGTGCTGCTATAAGGTTAAGGCTCCATGAACTAATAATCCAAGATGAGAAACAAATATAATTCAATTGTAAGAATCAAAATGTTCTATCATACTATCTGACTTTACAGTGACCTTCAATAATTTGATCAAAACCAAAAGTGATAGCCCTCGAGCGAGCTATTATAATATAGTTAGCGAAGAGTAAGTCTTGTTATAGCTATATAATAAGATCATTTAGTCTTATATTAATTAAGGAGTAGGGACTCATAAATCCATTGAATCTTCTTTACCCTTAAAAATTCTTTTTAGAGTTAATGTACTCTAAAAAGTAAAATCGTATGGTACACTCATATGTCCAAAATGGATAATTCCCCAAAAGTCCAATCGCATGTATAGCACCACTTCTTTGACTATTTCTACGTTTGATGATGTTTATGTATTCACACTGTTCTTGTTGAGATTATCTGTGATGTTATAAGGTTAAGGCTCCATGAACTAATAATCCAAGATGAGAAACAAATTTAATCCAATTGAAAGAATCAAAATGCTCTATCATGCTATCTAACTTATAATATAGTTAGCGAAGAGTAAGTCTTGTTATAGCTATATAATAAGATTATTTAGTCTTATATTAATTAAGGAGTAGGGACTCATAAATCCATTGAATCTTCTTTACCCTTAAAAATTCTTTTTAGAGTTAATGTGCTCTAAAAAGTAAAATCGTATGGGTACACTCATATGTCCAAAATGGATAATTCCCAAAAAGTTCAATCGCATATATAGCACCACTTCTTTGACTATTTTTACGTTTGATGATGTTTATGTATTTACATTGTTCTTGTTGAGATTATTTGTGCTGCTATAAGGTTAAAGCTCCATGAACTAATAATCCAAGATGAGAAACAAATATGCAGGAATCCAATTGAAAGAATCAAAACGCTCTATCATGCTATCTGACTTCACAGTGGCCTTTATTAATTTGATCAAAACCAAAAGTGATGGCCCTCGAGCGAGCTATTATAATATAGTTAAAGCGAAGAGTAAGTCTTGTTATAGCTATATAATAAGATCATTTAGTCTTATATTAATTAAGGAGTAGGGGCTCATAAGTCCGTTGAATCTTCTTTATCCTTAAAATTTCTTTTTAGAGTTAATGTGCTCTAAAAAGTAAAATCGTATGGAAACACTCATATGTCCAAAATGGATAATTCAACGCAAGCCCAATGACCGCTAAGTGATTTATCACCATTAAGAGTCTTCCCTGACCTCTTCTAATATATGTATGAATAGTATCTGTAAGCGCTTAATGGAATTATTCTACTTTTAGTGAAGCGAGTTAACTAAAATCTAAAGATGCATTTTAATGTAATAATATTTGCCTTAAAGGACGACAATGATGTCATGACAACTTGTACTTGATTTAGAAAGGATAAAGGACATTGCTCTCTTAGAAATTGATTGATTGACATTGAAAAACTCTAGTAGATGCATTTATTCTAATTGATCTTGGAAAACTAAATGTAAATAAGTTAAACTTTTATTAGAAATTCTTATAAAAGAAATTTTAATGATTTGTATACTCTTCTACTTTTAGAGATTCAGTTGTTTTTTATTTTTCTTTCCGCTCATTATATACACTTAGTTTTCTTCTAATATACTCTTCTAGAATGAGGAGTCATGTCTCATAATTTGAGAATCAAATGTGAAATATTCATGGTATGATGCGTCATCTTCTCTATAATGATGATGTTATTGTTGTGATGCAAATCAATACTTAGCGGAGCTAAATATGCTGTAAATATGAAATTGTACCATACATAATGGAGGTTAATTTGCACCAAATATGCAATCAAAACAAGATTGGAGATAATATTAGAGAAGCAGGAAGAAGAATCAAGTAACTGTTTCAGTTGTTATATTTGAGAAAACTCTAAAATGTAATAGGGAATTAAAATGTAATCATCTGTAACATCTACAATATTCTTACACCAAAAGGTTCCCCACAGTTCATCTAACGTAAATGAATATATAAAAGAATCAGTAATACTTGACATAACATGTTCTTTCTTTTCTTACACTCTATATACAATGTGATGTAGAGAGAGATTGCATTACGTTCCCTGTGGATTAGAAAAATCGATGTGGCTTGGACTGCATGCTATGTCATCGTTACGTAATAAAGAGGAGCTGTGTCATCATCCGTAGAAATTTCAAGAGCTTCTTGTCGACAGTCCAATCGATCACCAGCGGTTTTGCTCGTCTACCTCAATAGTCTCAAGGTTTTCTAGTTGCGGACATCACGGAGTTGAATTTCTATTGTATCTCTGAATAGTCAACTGACTTTGCATACAACTTTTCCAAGATCAGACTTTTCTACGTCAAGACTCGAGAGTTTGACTTTATGGATGTAAGCAGCATAGCGAGATCTTTAGGTTACACGAATTCAGGTAAGTCGAAGCAACTTCCAACAGCAGCCTAAAAACTGAAGAACTATATGATATTTTGCATCTGGTGCAGGTGCTGATCATAATATAGGAGCTTTGTGCATGGATCCTAGTTTTGGTTTGTATCTGCACTGCATAAACTAAAAGCTAGATGACAGTGAGGGCAGACAAGTCGAAATGACACCTCCGAGATATGTAATCTTTTCTTGACATCACTGCTTGCTTCTGTGTTCCACGATGCCTTGTTTTCTTGTCCATGGAAAGTTTTGCTAGCTCATCACGCTGTATTCATGCAATTGACGTCCTCTTTTTGAAGATGAAAGCTCTTCTTCCTCCGAACTATTCGATTGTGGAGAGAAAAAGAAGAGTGGTGAGGCTTTTGTCAAAATAGATAAAAAGATAAACCCTTTTTACATGTTAGTTCGATGTTGTATGCTGTAGTCACTACAAGATTTACGACTCCAATTTCTACTCGTTATGAAACCTATTTGAATCACAAATATAAAAATTATGCGCATGTAAAAGGATCAGAACTTCGGTGTCCCTACCAATGTTTAGGGTTTGTCATGATTATTGATACAATTGTTTAAAACACTCACCAACAAGACAACATGGACGTGAATCAAAAGATCAAGATGAGAAGGTCAACCTCTTCTCGAACAACCAGGGCGACTATTGTCACCCTATTATCTTCATGCTATACATATATATATTCCAAAGACTATTACGTAGAAACCGATAAGCATAACGAATGAGATTTTCCTAACTGCATAGCATATGAGATTTCTTCAACCCTGTTGTACAGAGTCTTCGAGTCTATTTCCATGCTTCAGTGCATAATGCTGGAATGTAGTTCCTGCAATATATCAACAGTTTCACAGTAAAAGATATCTAGAAACAATTAAGCAGCCGTAACCCAAAAAGACACATGAAGCATCAAACATTCAGAAGATTTATTACCATTTGTATGTGCAATGTCACCCTACTCCATGCTCAACATACTGATGTTATTTTTAGAATTTGAAAAAATATATATATATTTTTTAAAATAGAAGTATTAAAACTTCAAAAAAATTTGTACAATCAATAAAGTGATATCATCTATGAACATGAAAACAGAATGGCACTTCATGATTGTCCCTAGACATTCATGTGACCGAATACAATGTACCAATTTAAAAATTAAAAGTATTGAATTTTGAAATAATTTCATACAACCAATGAAGTGATAGCATCTACAATCCCTTAAAAAGATTTTTTACTTTACAATTGTTAAAACCTGTTTTCGGGTAAATAATCAGTATTTAAACTAAGAATTAATGTATGCTTATCATAAAAAAAAAAAGAAGATAAACTATTTTCTTAATCCAACTTTACCATCTATGAATGTGCTAGCTAGTTTGATTGGTAAATATATTGTCAAATCACTGCAAAGTATTAAAATCAAATCCTCAAAATCTGTCTTTCTGCCTCTTACCCAAGTGTTCACTAGTTTACTTGGGATTTTATTGAACCAACTTGTCCCCTCCTCCAGACTAACTATTAGTTGAAACTTTAATTTGCATTGATATATTTTAAGAGTTATTATGATAACAATATTGTGATTAATCTCATAGGCAACTTTTGCATGCACTAAAATTTAAATGCTAATTAAAAGAGAAAGCTTTGCTACCTTCCATAATTGTTGATTCTGGAATGCGTGACACTTAGATGCCTTCCCTCCTCTTTTTTTTTTTTGTGAATTGTTTCTCCAAGATTGGACATTTCAGAATCATTAAGGATCGGAGGCCGGAGAGATACTGCCACAAATCTTGGGGTAATGATTTAAGCTTCGGGCAAACCTCGATATGCACCCGATGAAGCATCGTGAGTTGTTGTAGTTCAAGCGGCAAGGACAGTAGGTTTGGACAATCATCAATTAATAAACTCTCGAGAGAGGTGAGCTGACCAATGTCTTCTGTTAATGAAGTTAGACCTATGCAATCAAGAATATTGAGTCTTTTGAGGGACGTGGGGCACCTAGGCATTTTTCTCAATCTCCCACATTCAATGATGCAAAGATCTTCTAGCTCCGGTGGGAGTCCAATTGGTATTGTTGTTGATGATGATGGAAGTGCAGGCGAGAAATCAATCAGGTTGCCACAATCCATTGCAACTAATGATTTCAAGGACTTCAAGCCTTGAAACTCCTCAGGGAACGTCCTCAGATCTTCACAAGAATCGATTGTCAGAGTGTGAATGGAGACGAGGCTTTTCCAAAACATGGACCGCCTTCATGAGAACAACCAATCGCAGTTAACAGCATTCAATCGTCGAAGCCCTATACTCCATGATGCCTTCGTGTCCTCTCCCTGTATCTCGATCTCGTTGCGTCCAACGATACGTAATTCTTCAAGGAACTGTAGATCACGAGGAAAGGTAAAACGTGTCTCGCCATCTACAGTTGCACTATCAGCGTAAATCAAGAGGACGGCTAATGTGCTCAGGTTCTCAATCGATCCCAACAACATCCTGTTGCCGCTCGGCATACCCAGAAATTTGAGGGAAGGCAACCGTGGCATTGATCCCAACTTCGAGCACTCTGAGATTCTTAGCTCAACAAGGTGCGGGAAGCACTTCCCCTCCTCCACTGCTCCGCCACCCTCCACCTCCCACCATTGCTCCAAGCTTGGCATCCCCTCCAGAACCAGCCTTTTCAATGCCGGGAATGTTTGTTCTCTGCAATCACCTCCACCTTCACCACGGATGATATGCTTCAGGGAATCCATATGTTTTAAACATAGCACCTCGAGCGAGGGCAGCAGCCAAAACGAAGGGAGATGATGGCAATTTCTGCATCCACCGAGATGAATCTCCACCAGCAGCTGGTACCGACTCAACAATTGCTCATCTGATGACCACGTCGGAAACCTGACTCCTCCGTAGCCCCAGATCGATAAGACCTTTATGCCGTCGGGTGGTGCCAGTGCTTCCAATAACGCCTCGCTATTCTCAGCTCTCGTCTCAACATTCTCGGAAAGTGATTCTTCCTCGGTCCATTCGACAACTCCCCAACATAGTGCCAAAGAGTGTAGGTCTCGTTTAGAATGGAGATTAGCTTCTCTTGCATTTGCAGCATCTCTCACTTTTCCCAGGCCATATATCTCTAGTTTGCCTGAAAGGTTTAACTCCTTTAGCTGTCCTATTCCTCTCCCAGCACCAACACCCACGATGTATTTTGACAATGTGTGCAAGCAGCTTAATCTCCCCTGAGATGGCCTTCGGGCATGTCCCTCAGCTCCGTACATTCATCGAGAAAGAGATGCCTGAGATTACTCATTTTCTTCATCTTACTTGGTAACTTACGTAGCTGTCGACATCCAGAAAGCTTCAACGTCTGCAAGTTGAGCAGCGTGGTGATAGCTTCAGGTAACTCCGCTATTTTAGAGTAAGAAATGTCCAGGAATCTGACATGCTTGAGATGTTGTGCTAGATTTAGCTGTAAGCATAAAAATCTGTAATTATGCTAAGTCAATAATGCGGAATTAACCTATATGCCAGGATTTGAAATCAATACATAGATCAAATTATACGATGCGTACCTTTTGAAGCCATCCTTTGATCTGCTCAGCACCGTGATCAAGATTGCTGCAGGCTCCGTCTTTAATCCGATTGCGCTGCGGAATCTGCAGGGAGTGCGAAGAGTAGACCCTTTCTCCTCTCTTCCTATCCGATCACTCAAATTGATGGATTTGGGGAGAGAGTTTTGGGGAGAGAGTCGAGGAGAATAACTAAATTCCTCAACGGAGAGATGCGACGTTATAACGCTCTAACACCCTTTCTCAGAAGATTTCCTCCCATCAAGGATATCTCCGAGGAATCGTTCCGTAATGGACTTGGCTAAAATATCGCAACGGAACCCAATTCTATTATATATCTTATTCAATAAAAACGCCACATATTCTAACATTCTCCCACTTGGCCCATTAATTGATAAGATATAAAAGAGATACAAAATCAAAACAAACAAAACAAAATTTGTTTGAAAACAATTTTATCTAATTGGATTCCAAAAAATTTTGAAAAGCATTTTATACATGGCCATGTTTTAAAAATAAGCCAATAAGTCCAATAATCACAATAATACTATATTAAGTCCAACTATCAATGCGAGTCATAACGGTTGTATTTCATCAATGTCATACTCCCTTCTATGTACCACAACATTGTTAGTCTTTCCTAACATAGTCCATAATGACCCCTGTAATTTGTCTTGTCAAGACAATCTTGTTATTACATTCAACCATAATATGCATAAACATAAATGTAAACAGGATAGCAGAAACAGATAACTTTAATTAAGTTAAAATGTCAATAATAGCATCCACATAAACATGCATCACCATATCCTTTATGACTTGCTCACAAGCCCCATTCTAAGAACATGTTCTTTGAATATTTTGCACTATAAGGCTTTTGTCAATGGATCAGCAATCATCATAGTGGTGCTCAAGTTCTCAATTGACACTTGCTGTTTCTGGACTCTTTCTCTAACCACCAAGTACTTTAACTCAATGTGCTTGGAACCACTAGAGTACTTGTCATTCTTAGAGAAGAAAACTGCTACGGTGTTATCACAAAATATCTTCAGCGGCTTGGTAATTGAGTCGACCACACCAAGTCCTGAGATAAAATTTCGCAGCCATAAAGCTTGATTTGTGGCCTCAAAGCATGCCACAAATTCAGCTTCCATTGTTGATGATGCAATAAGCGATTGCTTTGCACTTTTCCAAGAGATTGCCCCACCAGCTAACATAAATACAAATCCTGAAGTGAACTTCCTGCTGTCGAGGCAATTTGCAAAATCAGCATCTGAATATCCAGTTACTTCAAGCTGATCAGATCTCCTGTATGTGAGCATATAATCTTTTGTCCCTTGTAGATATCTCATTACTTTCTTTGCAGCTTTCCAATGTTCCATTCCTGGGTTGCTTTGATATCTACCCAGCATTGCAACTGCAAAACTGATATCTGGTCTTGTACAAGTTTGAGCATATAGTAGACTTCCAACTACGCATCCATAAGGAATATTCTTCATTTGATTCTTTTCTAAGTCATTTCTAGGGCACTGGTTTTGACTGAATTTTTCACCTTTAGTAATAGGCACATCATTGGTTGAGCAAAGCTGCATATTAAATCTCTCCAAGATACGATCAATATATCCTTTTTGAGACAATCCTAATAATCCTTGAGATCTATCCCTGAATATCTCAATGCCAATGACATAGGATGCCTCATTCATATCAACCATCTTAAAGTTCTTGTTGAGAAATATCTTGGTTTCGTGCAATAAACCAAGATCACTACTGGCAAGTAAAATATCATCCACATATAAGACCAATATAATAAACTTGCTCCCACTTACCTTCAGGTATATACACTGATCAACAGTGTTTTCCTTAAATCCGAAGGAAGTAATGGTATTATGAAACTTTATATACCATTGTCTGGAAGCTTGTTTAAGGCCATAAATGGATTTCTTAAGTTTACAAGCCCAACTTTCTTTTCCCTTTTCTATGAATCCTTCAGGTTGTTCCATATAGATTTCCTCATCCAGATCCCCGTTCAGAAATACCGTTTTCACATCCATCTGATGCAACTCAAGATCATAATGAGCTACTAATGCCATAACGATTCTTAATGAGTCCTTTTTAGAAACAGGAGAAAAAGTCTCATTATAGTCGATGCATTCCTTCTGAGAAAAACCTTTGGCCACAAGTCTGGCTTTATATCGTTCGATATTGCCCGTTGAGTCGCGTTTTGTCTTAAAGACCCATTTACAACCGACTCTTTTACAATCATTGGGCAATTCAACGAGATCCCAGACATCATTCTGTACCATTGATTTTAACTCTTCTTTCATTGCATCATACCATTTTTCAGAATCGTTACTTTCTATGGCTTGTGAAAACGATAAGGGGTCTCTTTTTATTCCTATATCATAATCTGATTCTTGTAGATATACAACATAATCATCAGAAATGGCATGTTTCCTTTTCCTTTGAGATCTTCTCAAATCTGCCAATTGTGATTGTTCTACAAGATCATCAGCGGCGACATCAACATCATGTGAGAGTTCTTGGATGTTATTTTGTTGTTCACCCTCATCAATACTCTCATTGATTTGAGGAACAACAATCTCTCGGACAGGAGATGATATGGGAGAATTAACCTGAATCTCCTCAATATCAAAATTAATCCTTCGAGATTTTTCACTCCCATTAATTTCGCCATTTTCTAGGAATTTTGCATTACCAGATTCTACTATTCTCATACTATGATTAGGGCAATAAAATCTGTATCCCTTGGATTTTTCTGGATAACCAATAAAATATCCTGAAATAGTTCTTGGCTCCAATTTCTTTTCATGTGGATTGAATACTCTTATCTCTGCAGGACACCCCCATATATGTAGATGTCTCAGACTGGGTTTCCTACCAGTCCATAACTCAAAAGGAGTCGATGAAACTGACTTGCTAGGAACCCTGTTCAAGATGTACATAGCTGTCCTAAGAGCTTCACCCCACATCGACTCAGGTACAGAGGAGTAACTCATCATGCTCCTAACCATATCCATCAGAGTACGATTTCGCCTTTCAGCAACACCGTTCTGCTGTGGCACACCTGGTAATGCATATTGAGCACAAATACCCCGTTGTTCTAGGAATCTAGCAAAAGGACCAATATTCTGACTAGATCCATCATATCTGCCATAAAATTCACCACCTCTATCAGATCTGACAATTTTAACTTTTCTATCTAATTGTCTCTCAACCTCATTTATGTATACTTCAAGAGTATCAACGGCTTGAGACTTTTCATGTATTAGATAAACTTTGCCATATCTGGACAGATCATCTATAAATGTGATGAAATATTTTTCTCCACTAAAACAAGGAATATGGAGTGGTCCGCAGATATCAGTATGAATAATCTCAAGGAGTTCTTTACTTCTTGTGGCATTTTTCTTTATTTGTTTAGTTTGCTTTCCCTTAATGCAATATATACAAATATCAAAACCAGTGAAGTCTAAATGTTCCAAAATATTATCCTTCACTAATCTTTCAATTCTTTCCTTGGAGATATGCCCCAATCGTCTATGCTACAATATGGAAGATCTTTCATTATTGAAACTATGTTTAATCCAACATTTGATTGCAGGGTCATTAGTGTCTTTGCAAACTCAAGATCCAAATTAATTCTGTACAAACCATCACACAGAATTCCAGAACCAACTTTTATTGAATCGTAAAATATGCTGAGTTTGCCACTACCAAAAGAAATACAATATCCCAACTCATCAATTCTAGAAAGAGAAATCAAATTTCTAGAAATTGTAGGGACATAACATGTGTCAACAAGATCCATCAAGTGACCCGTCTCTAAGCGTAGACGATAAGTTCCCATTGATATCACTTTCGCTTTAAGACGATTTCCCATAATAATGAATCTTTCATGTTCTTTTGGTTTCCGAATTGAAAGGAATCCCTGCATGTTATTTGTAACATGAGTTGAAGCACCGGAATCTATCCACCAAGTGTTAGAAGGAACTTCTGTAATGTTTGATTCGAAACATACAAAGGTCGAGTTAATACCTTTCTTTTTGAACCAAGTCTTGCGTTTAATGCAATCCTTCTTCACATGTCCTTTCTTGCCACAAAAGAAGCACTTTACAGTAAAGGCTTTCTTTTCATTAGTCTGTTTAACATTTCCAGACTTAGCAAATCTCTTTGATGGATGATGCTTCAACTTTCTTTTCTTATTACCTCCTCCTTAAGTAGTCGTCATAACATTATATGAATTTTCCTGCCTTAATCTCAATTCTTTCTGAACACACATGCTAGTCAACTCATTCAAGTTCCACTTATCCTTATTTGTATTATAGTGAATCTTGAATGGGCCAAACTGAGAAGGAAGAGAATTAAGAATAAATTGCACGAGGAAAGATTCATCAACATTCATGCCTAATGTTTTAAGTTTTGCAGCTTTGTCGGCCATATTGAGGATATGATCCTGAATTCCTCGAGTACCATCATACTGAGCCGTAGTCAGTTCTTTCATCAATGTGCCAGCCAATGACTTATCAGCAGATTTAAATCTGTCTTCAATAACTTTTAAATATTCCTTTGCGCTAGTTGCAATCGGTAATGAAGTCTTTATGTTATTTGCAATTGTCATTCTTATGAACATTAAACTAAGCCTATCAGATCTTTCCCAAGCCTTCATTTCATTTAACTTGTTCTGCAGTACTTGCTAGTCATAGGTGCCCAGCAAGCCAATCACGTGAGTGATGGCACGTGTGACTTGATATATAATCTTTTTGCTTATTATATTTTGGCGTATATCACTTTATAACTATTGCATAAATGCATATATATTGTGATGTCCTTGGATTTGTGCAATGGGAATCGGATCATGATGAGATCACGATAATGAGATCGATTCACCTTTAAACACATATCCTAAATAATCCCGGTCATAGGTTACTCGAGAGGGACATCGTGATAACCGGATAGACTGGTGTGCTGTATACCCGTCCATATGATGGATGCAGCTGGTCTCATAGCTGCTCGTGTAGGGACACTAGGGATACAGTACAGGTGCTCATTGGAGAATGAGTTCACTGATTGATCCGCTTACGGAATGCTGGATGGTTGATGATGCCTTATTGTCAGACAACGATTCCGTAGTCCTAGTGGTGTATCTGGTTCTTAGACTTGAGACACCAAGGATGTCCTGTATGAGTGCTCCACTCTTTGATACCAGACTTATAGGTTTGGTTGTTCCCAGATCTAGTACAGCTGGTCATTGGGAGTGGTAGTCGACCTTACGAGGGCTATTGAGTGTCGATAGAGGATCATCCACTCTCGGTATCATAAGAGGAATATCCCATGTGTTCTTGCTCAGACAAATCCCTGGCCAGGGTCATTCGGGTTGAGAGAGAAAGAGTTCTCCGGGAGAATCCGATTAGAGCGAGACTCGAGTAGAAACCGTATGGGTCTGACAGCACCATGCTCGATATACGGTCTCTGGGATATTAGATGGATGAGGGACTATAGGTACATGGTAACTGAGGACAGACAGGTCCAATGGATTGGATTCCCCTGTATCGTCTGGGGACTACGGCGTAGTGGCCTAGTACTTCCGTAGTCGATGAGTCGAGTGAATTATTACAGAGATAATAATTCACTGAGTTAGAAGGAGTTCTGACAGGTATGACTCACGGCCAGCTCGATATTGGGCCTAGAGGGTCACACACATATGGTAGGCATTGCGATGAGTAGAGGTTCGGATATGAGATATCCGACGGAGCCCTTGTCTTATTGGATGCAGATCCAATACCCACTAGGGAAAGGACCCATTAGGGTTTTGACACGGGATCTCTATAAATAGGAGGGATTCACAGCCTCATAGGCTAGAGTCTTTGCTTGCCCTTCCTATTCTCCTCTCCCTCTCCCCCTCAGAGTAGGCCTGGAGTTTTGAGGAGCGTCGTCGCAACCCTGCTGTGTGGATCACCGCTAGAGAGGAGGACGCTTGACCTCCTTCACCCTCTCCTAAGGATCTGCAAGGAAACAGAGATATACGATCTCCCTAGGTAACACAATCTCTATACGCAGTTTTGTGTTTTTGCGGATTTTGCGCACCAATCTTCGCACGACGATGAACATCTTTTTGGGAATCGGGGATTTTTGTTTTCTTGTTCTTCCGCTGCGCATATGATGTCGCCCCCCCTATGATTTCCCAACAGTGGTATCAGAGCCAGGTTGTTCGTGCGAATGATTGGTTTTTGAACTGCGTGTGTTGTGTTTAGGAAGAATATTGACGTCAAAATCGTTGACGCAAAAGCAAGGAAGGGCAGCAACAGTTGCTGCCCTCGATCTGCATGCCTGCAGCCAGCCGCAACCAGGCAGCACAGCGCCGGCGCATGCGCAAGCGCTGTGCCTGCAGCAGCCGGCCGGCGGTCTGCTTGCAGCAGGCTTGCGGCCGGCGGGGCTGGCAGCCCGCTCGGTAGAAGCGCCTGCGGCCACTGAGCCCGCGGGCAGAGGCGCCGCGGGGCAGCAGCGCGGGCTGAGGCACCGCAGGGCAGCGGCGCCTGTGGCCGCTGCTCCCACGGGCAAAAACCCTGCAGGGGCTGCCGCCAGCGAGACAGCACCACCTGCGGGCGCTGACTCGCGGGCAGAACCGCCCGCGAAGGCGGCGACGCCCGCGGGGGCGCCCACCTGCAGCGGCAGCGACCCCAGCGGGCGTGCCACCTGCAGGCGACGGCAGTGCCCTCGCCCTCGCCGCACAGGCCGCCGCCAGCAGGGTGGCGGCGGCGGCGGCGCAGCAGCAAGGGGGAGAAGGGCATTAGGGTTTTCTGGGCAAAAAGACAGTTTTGCCCCCTCGGAATTTGAGAAATTCCAGTTTCTGTCTTTTGTCCAAATTATGAAAATACCCTTAGGAATTGAGAAATTCCCTATATATCCCTGATTTCAGAAAATATTAATTAATTAAAAGGTTTAGTTGATTATTATTTTTATTATTATCTAGTAGTCCTACATGATGATAATTATTTATACATGTGATGTATGATGAGTGGACGGATGATCATGGACCGTGTGATGTGTGTACTTGTGATTATTATTATTGAGGTCTGCGAACCTCCATTATATTTCTCGTTTATTGTCGGGCCTGCGTGCCTATGATTAAGTTGTAATCACATGAGGAGGCGCAGCGGGAGCGTGGAAGCCATAGCGGGACCCACGAGACGGACGATCGTGATGCATGGAGATGCATCAAGATGTCGACGGAACCGACGAGGACGAGATGGACGATCACAAGGCATGGAGATGCACCGTTGCACACATAGATCTTGATGTGAGTGATTAGGCCTACTGGCTCGGGCCTAATCATATTAGGTTGTGGTCCATGATCATCTGGTGTGATTGCTTATACACATACTAGATATGTATATATATTTGCATGCGATGTAGATATATATTAAATATGTATATGTGTGACATGTCATATTAGGAGACCAAATCATAGAAACATCTCTCGATAAAATTAAGTCGGTAAACGTGAGGCAATTAGATTGACCCACGTGGCCTTCCATCGTTATGAGTAGGAACCGAATCCCGGTGTAGGTTGAGTTGGTCGAGTCCCTCGAGACTCACCTATATCGCGATTCGCTATCTTGCTTACGACATAGAGATGTCACCGGTGACCTGAGGGCATGATATGCTTGGTCGAGTCCCTCGAGGGTATATCATCAAATCAGACTCATCTTGTAACGAAGGTGTTGACTTAACCGAGCATCATGGTTGGTCGAGTCCCTCGAGGCCATGGTGATTCGGAGGCCGAACAGGACGGGAATCACAAGGAGTTGTGATCGGCAAGAGTTGTCTACCTTTTAGGCTTAGTGTGATTGGTCGAGTCCCTCGAGGTTACACTAAGACGCTGATTGGATCCTGATCCCCACTAGAAGTCTGCCGGAGACTTCCGTTTCACGTGCTGAGGGTATCGCGTGACTCGTTAGTAAAATAGTGGGAGCATATTAAGATAGAAGTCCATATCTTGATAGTTTATTTCTTGCAAAATCTGCATGTTATTCATTTTTGCTACATCTTTATTTTCAAAAATGTCGCTTTCAAATCCCTTACGTGGCATACTTGATGTCAACCGCCTCACTGGTCCAAATTATACGGATTGGCTCCGTAACTTGAGAATTGTTCTCACAGCGGAGAAAATCGTGTACGTCCTTGATACAGTGATGCCTACGCCCGAAGAAGGGGCAAGCGAGGATGAGATCGCTCGCTACGTGAAGTACATTGATGACTCCACTCTTGCTCAGTGCTATATGTTGGGCTCTATGACTCCAGAGTTACAGAGACAACATGAAAAGATGGATGCCAGATCCATTCTCCTACATGTCCGTAAATTGTTTGAGGAACAGGGAAGGACTCAACGATATGAGATATCCAAGAGCCTTTTCCGCGCTAGGATGACTGAAGGGACACCGGTTCAGAACCATGTCCTAAAGATGATTGAGTGGATAGAGAAACTCACAAGTCTAGGAATGGTCCTAGAGGATAACTTGTGTGTGGACATTGTGCTTCAGTCCCTACCAGATTCCTTTTCACAGTTCATAATGAACTTTAATATGAACAAGCTTGAGGTGACTCTCCCAGAGCTCCTCAATATGTTGAGGGAGGCAGAGAGTACTATTAAGAAAGAGAAGCCAGTTCTCTACACTGGTGAGACCAGAAAGAAAAGGAAAGCAGAAAGGTCCCTTAAGAAGGGAAAGGGCAAGGGCAAACAAGGTAAAGCAAAGGTTGCTAAGAAAGACCCAACAAAGGACAAAGGCCAGTGCTTCCACTGTGATAAAGATGGGCACTGGAAGAGAAACTGCAAAGAGTACCTTGCAGAAAGGGCGAAACAAAAGCTTGATGAAGCTTCAGGTACATTCATGATCAGTCTCCATTTGTCAGACTCTTATGATAACACATGGGTATTAGATACCGGTAGTGCTTATCATATATGCAATTCGTTGCAGGTTCTGGCAAGGCCTAGGAGACTAGAGAGAGGCGAGATGGACCTCAAGATGGGTAATGGAGCAAAAGTTGTTGTATTAGCTGTTGGCGAGGTCGCCCTACATCTGCCTAGTGGAGCTTTTATTGCATTAGATGCATGTTATTTTGTTCCTTCTATTATCAAAAACATTATCTCCATTTCATGTTTAACAGTTAGTGGATATAAATTTGTTTTTGAGAACAATGGTTGTTCGATATTATTAGATGATAAGATCATCACGAAAGGAACATTGCATAATGGTTTATTTATGTTAGACACCACTCCACATATCATGAATATAAATGTGTCCAAAAGGAAACGAGATGAGTTGAACAGTGCATACCTGTGGCATAGTAGGCTAGGTCACATCCATGAAAGAAGGATTCAAAAGTTGCTAAATGATGGATATCTAGATCCATTCGACCATGTGTCATATGCAACTTGTGAGCCTTGCATTCGTGGAAAACTGACCAACTCTCCATTTAGTGGAACTGGAGAGAGAGCCACTGAGTTGTTGGAACTCATACATAGTGATGTATGTGGACCCATGTCAACTCATGCCATTGGAGGTTACTCCTACTTCATTACATTTACTGATGATTTCTCAAGGTATGGATATGTGTACTTAATGAAGTACAAGTCCGAGGCCTTTGAGAAATTCAGAGAGTATAAGAATGAGGTGGAGAACCAAACTGGAAAGAGTATCAAAACTCTTCGATCAGATCGAGGAGGTGAGTACTTAAGTACAGAGTTTACTCACTTCCTCAAGGACCATGGGATATTATCCCAATGGACACCTCCTTATACACCTCAGCTCAATGGTGTCTCTGAAAGGAGAAATCGTACATTATTAGATATGGTACGGTCCATGATGAGTTTCGCTGACCTACCCATCTCATTCTGGGGATATGCCCTAGAAACCGCAGCTTACCTTCTGAACAGAGTTCCAACTAAGTCGGTGGTGTCTACACCATATGAGATATGAAAAGGGAAGAAGCCTGATCTTAAAGTAGTTAAGATTTGGGGCTGCTCTGCCCATGTTAAAAGACACAACCTCGATAAGTTAGAATCAAGGACAGGGCGATGTAAATTTGTGGGATACCCCAAGGAAACTTGTGGGTATTACTTCTATCATCTCGAGGACCAAAAGGTCTTTGTAGCTAAGAGAGCAGTGTTCCTTGAGAAGGAACACATTCTTGGCGGAGACAGTGGGAGAATGATAGAGTTGAGCGAAGTTAGGGAACCAAGCTCAAGCACCACTCTACAGCCCGAGTCTGTTCAGGTATCTAATACACAAGTTTCAACTTTACGCAGGTCTGATAGAGTATCCCATCCTCCTGAGAGATATGTGGGACATATTAGAGCAGAGGATGTAGAGGATATTGATCCTCAGACCTACGAGGAGGCTATTATGAGTATAGACTCCGGGAAGTGGAAAGAAGCCATGAATTCTGAGATGGATTCTATGTACTCCAATAAGGTTTGGAACCTAGTTGATGCACCCGAAGGTATTGTACCCATCGGTTGCAAGTGGATCTTTAAGAAAAAGATCGGAGTAGATGGAAAGGTAGAGACCTATAAAGCAAGGCTAGTGGCTAAGGGGTATCGTCAAAGGCAAGGTGTTGACTACGACGAAACTTTCTCACCCGTAGCAATACTAAAATCCATCAGAATTCTATTGGCTATTGCAGCACACTATGATTATGAGATCTGGCAGATGGATGTGAAAACCGCATTCCTCAACGGGAACCTAGAGGAGGAGGTGTATATGATGCAACCTGAGGGATTCGTGTCCAAGAACTGCCCAGATAAGGTGTGTAGGTTGCTTAGATCCATTTATGGACTAAAGCAAGCTTCCTGAAGTTGGAACATAAGATTTGATGAGGCAATCAGATCTTATGACTTCGTTAAGAACGAAGATGAGCCTTGTGTATACAGAAAGGTAAGTGGGAGCGCTATTAGCTTTTTGGTGTTATATGTGGATGACATCCTCATCATTGGGAATGACATAGGAATGCTATCCACAATAAAGGCTTGGTTATCTAGACACTTCTCTATGAAGGACTTAGGAGAAGCATCTTATATCTTGGGGATTAGAATCTATAGAGATAGATCCAAAAGGATGCTTGGCTTGTCCCAGTCCAGGTACATAGAAACTATTGTCAAAAGGTTTGACATGGAAATTTCCAAAAGAGGTCTCATACCGATGAGACATGGGATATCGCTTTCTACGAGTATGTCCCCAAAGACTCCAGAAGAAAGGGCGAACATGGATATGATACCTTATGCCTCAGCAATAGGGTCTATCATGTATGCCATGCTATGTACTAGGCCTGATATAGCGCATGCTCTGAGTGTCACGAGCAGGTATCAGGCGGATCCAGGCTTGGAGCACTGGAAAGCAGTAAAGTGTATCCTTAAGTACTTGAGAAGGACTAAGGATCTTTTACTAGTATATGGAGGTAATAGCCTTAAGGTTGAAGGCTACACTGACTCAAGTTTTTAGTCTGATGTCGATGATAGCAAGTCGAATTCAGGGTATGTGTACACCTTGAATAGAGGAGCAGTGTGCTGGAAGAGTTCCAAGCAAGATACCACTGCTGACTCGACCACAGAGGCGGAGTACATTGCTGCATCAGATGCAGCAAAGGAGGGAGTCTGGGTGAAGAAGTTCATCACAGATTTGGGAGTCGATACAGATAGCGACAAGTCGACTTCCTTATATTGCGACAACTATGGGGTGATTACTCAAATAAGGGAACCCGGGTCTTATCAGAAGTGTTCTGAGGAGGTTCCAGCTTATAAGAGAGATCGTAACCCGAGGAGATGTAGCAGTGGAAAGAGTTCCATCCGAAGATAACATTGCAGATCCACTAACAAAGCCATTGTCTCAGATTGTCTTTGAGCGTCACAGGGGTCTGATGGGGATCAGACACATAGGTGATTGGCTTTAGGTCAAGTGGGAGATTGCTAGTCATAGGTGCCCAGCAAGCCAATCACGTGAGTGATGGCACGTGTGACTTGATATATAATCTTTTTGCTTATTATATTTTGGCGTATATCACTTTATAACTATTGCATAAATGCATATATATTGTGATGTCCTTGGATTTGTGCAATGGGAATCGGATCGTGATGAGATCACGATAATGAGATCGATTCACCTTTAAACACATATCCTAAATAATCCCGGTCATAGGTTACTCGAGAGGGACATCGTGATAACCGGATAGACTGGTGTGCTGTATACCCGTCCATATGATGGATGCAGCTGGTCTCATAGCTACTCGTGTAGGGACACTAGGGATACAGTACAGGTGCTCATTGGAGAATGAGTTCATTGATTGATCCGCTTACGGAATGCTGGATGGTTGATGATGCCTTATTGTCAGACAACGATTCCGTAGTCCTAGTGGTGTATCTGGTTCTTAGACTTGAGACACCAAGGATGTCCTGTATGAGTGCTCCACTCTTTGATACCAGACTTATAGGTTTGGCTGTTCCCAGATCTAGTACAGCTGGTCATTGGGAGTGGTAGTCGACCTTACGAGGGCTATTGAGTGTCGATAGAGGATCATCCACTCTCGGTATCATGAGAGGAATATCCCATGTGTTCTTGCTCAGACAAATCCCTAGCCAGGGTCATTCGGGTTGAGAGAGAAAGAGTTCTCCGGGAGAATCCGATTAGAGCGAGACTCGAGTAGAAACCGTATGGGTCTGACAGCACCATGCTCGATATACGGTCTCTGGGATATTAGATGGATGAGGGACTATAGGTACATGGTAACTGAGGACAGACAGGTCCAATGGATTGGATTCCCCTGTATCGTTTGGGGACTACGGCGTAGTGGCCTAGTACTTCCGTAGTCGATGAGTCGAGTGAATTATTACAGAGATAATAATTCACTGAGTTAGAAGGAGTTCTGACAGGTATGACTCACGGCCAGCTCGATATTGGGCCTAGAGGGTCACACACATATGGTAGGCATTGCGATGAGTAGAGGTTCGGATATGAGATATCCGACGGAGCCCTTGTCTTATTGGATGTAGATCCAATACCCACTAGGGAAAGGACCCATTAGGGTTTTGACACGGGATCTCTATAAATAGGAGGGATTCACAGCCTCATAGGCTAGAGTCTTTGCTTGCCCTTCCTATTCTCCTCTCCCTCTCCCCCTCAGAGTAGGCCTGGAGTTTTGAGGAGCGTCGTCGCAACCCTGCTGTGTGGATCACCGCTAGAGAGGAGGACGCTTGACCTCCTTCACCCTCTCCTAAGGATCTGCAAGGAAACAGGGATATACGATCTCCCTAGGTAACACAATCTCTATACGCAGTTTTGTGTTTTTGCGGATTTTGCGCACCAATCTTCGCACGACGATGAACATCTTTTTGGGAATTGGGGATTTTTGTTTTCTTGTTCTTCCGCTGCGCATATGATGTCGCCCCCCCTATGATTTCCCAACAGTACTTTCATCAGTCAAGTCTGCATGCTTTTTAATAAGTAATGCTAGATCAAGATCTAATACACCCAGTGTGAATTGCACATGCTCTAACCATTCTGAATAATTTGATCCAGAAAGTACAGGGACACTTGAAGCATATGAGTATATATGCGGAAGTACCACTGCAAAAGATATATAACAACATTAATGCTTTGAGTTTGTCAAAAATTGATGAACTATTGATATCATCTATATTACACCTTTGGGTGAAATATTGACATATCTAGTGTTCACTCAAGAATATTTTGGAGGACTGATACCATCCTTGAGGAATAGGTATTGTTACCTTTGGGTATACAACCCTAAACTGCAAGGATATCTAAAAGAGTATCATCCTACCCCATCACATAATTATTTGAATTAGATTCTCCTTTGGGATTATCTAAATCTCATAATTATATGTGCCATTATGAATATTATTTCTTTAATATCATTTAGGACTAATTCTTTAATATTATTTTATAAGTCATTAGTCCAGGTCACTTTGGTGGCTTCAAGACTAATGCCATGATATAAAATAAAAATGTCCTATAAATGATAAAGCTTTTATTGTAATTCATATCACAAAAATCTATCATCCTAGGCCACTTTGGCAACTACTAGTCAGATAGAACTTAGGGAAATGAATTACAAATAATATTCATCAATTTATTTAATTTTTGCTAAGCAATTCAATAATAAAATGACCATAATAATTATTGAAAACTAATGCAAAACAGTTCAATAATAAAGAACAATAATAATTATTGAATATTAATACAAAACAATTCAATAATAAATAACCATAATAATTATTGAACAATAATGTAAAACAATTCAATAATAAAATAACAACAATAATTATTGAACATTTATATAAAGCAGTTCAATAATCAATTACCATAATAATTATTGAACTTTAATACAAAGCAATTCAATAATAAATAACAATAATAATTATTGAAATTTAATGCTAAGAAGTTCAATAATAAATAACCATAATAATTATTGAACATTTATGTAAAGCAGTTCAATAATAAAATAACCATAATAATTATTGAACTTTAATAAAAAGTAATTCAATAATAAATAACAATAATAATTATTGAAATTTAATGCTAAGAAGTTCAATAATAAATAACCATAATAATTATTGAACATTTATGTAAAGCAGTTCAATAATAAAATAACCATAATAATTATTGAACTTTAATAAAACTCATATGATAATTTCAAACATATACATGTGAAAATAAAAAAATTCCAAAAACAATAATTGGATTTTAATTTTATTTAACACATATATAATGAATAATTCATATGAGAAAACCATAAAATAAACCATAATTTATAGTTTTTTTTTTAATCAAAATTAAATCCAATCAAATAATCAAAAAATATAATCATGATTAAAATTAATCATAATTATAATAAATGATATTTATCAATTTTATAATTGAGAATATAACCTAAATTTCTCAATTTCATAATGATAAAAAACCGAAAATATTTGATAGGATATAAATCGAAAATATGCGAATGGCAGAACTGTAATTTGACAGAAATTAGACCCGAGGGCAAAACCGTAAATATGTTGACAGAACATAAACTGTAATTATGATATTTGCAAAGGGTAAAACTGTAAATTTTCAAAAACCCTATCCTCGAGGACAAAAACGTAAATATGCCAAAACCCTAATCTGCCATCGCCGCTGCCGCTGCTGCCTGCGGCTTGGCCGCCAGTACGCGGCTGCGGGCTTGGCCGCCAGTACGCGGCTGCGGGCTGCCGCCTGTGCGCGGCTGCCAGCGACCGCCTGTGCGCGGCCACTACCGCCACGGCACTACCGCCGCGGGGCTGCTACTGCTCACGCGCGGCCGCTGCCGCTGCGGCGGTTCCTGCCCGCGGGTGGCTGTTGCCAGCACGCGGCCGCCGCCTGTGCACGGCCAACTCACGCATGGCCGCCGCCTGGGCTATCTGCCTGCGTGCGGCCGACCGTCGCATGGACGGATTCTGGCCGTGTGCGACCGGGGTTCTGTGATGCCGTCGCACGGACGGAGTTCTGTGATACCGTCGCATGGACGGAGTTCTGTAATGTCGTCACGCTACTCGGCGTAACCGCAGATTTGCAGCGAGGTCGATGGTGACCATTACTGCTTAGCAGTTCTTGGAAAACAAAGGTAAACCGGGCTCTGATACCAATTGTAAGCATAAAAATCTGTAATTATGCTAAGTCAATAATGCGGAATTAACCTATATGCCAGAATTTGAAATCAATACATAGATCAAATTATACGATGCGTACCTTTTGAAGCCATCCGTTCAGAGATCTTGTTTGATCTGCTCAGCACCGTGATCCAAGATTGCTGCAGGCTCCGTCTTTAATCCGATCGCGCTGCGGAATCTGCAGGGAGTGCGAAGAGTAGACCCTTTCTCCTCTCTTCCTATCCTTTCACAGGATCACTCCGAGGAATCGTTCCGTAATGGACTTAGTCTTGGCTAAAATATCGCAACGGAACCCAATTCTATTATATATCTTATTCAATAAAAAGGCCACATATTCTAACATTAGCAACATCGTAGCATTTAAATTATGGAATCCTAACACTCTTAATTTGGCCGGTCTTGAAATGTTGTCCACAGCTTTTCCAAAATATGCATCTCGTACCAGTAGCGTCCGCAGGGCAGGAAATTTCCCCAGCGTCTCGTGGATTTTGGAAGACGAGTAGGTTCCTGGTAAGGACAAGTGATGCACATCCTTCCTTGGTTCTGTGGCAGTGTATGGCGCTAGCAACGCGACACCTTCTTCTCCCGATATATGTTGTGCAAGGTCATGAATGAGGTCGTGCATCTTGCATGTTCTCAAACTGCAATATCCTTTGACTTCTAACTCATAATCTCTCCAACGAAAATAATCATGCATGATATTACCCAAGAAGTCTACGTATCTACGTTCTTTAACTCGGCGTACATCTTGAAAGAAGCATCTCTTGTGTAGCTCCATGAAAATTCGGTGGCCTTTAACCTCCGGTTCTGCTGTTCCTTCCGATGGAATAAACCCCTGAGCCATCCACAGTCGAATCAACATGTCAACTTCTATCTCGTAATCTTTGGGGAATATGGCACAGAAGGCGAAGCATCGCTTCAGGTGCGAAGGCAAGTCATTATAACTCAGAAGCAGTGCAGGTAGGATATCACTACCGACTTTGGTAGCCCAGATGCTACTTTCCTTTATAGCAGACCACTCCCTTTCATCATTCTGGTAGCTCATCATGCTGCCCAGGGCCTTCACTGCGAGAGGCAATCCCCCACACTTTGTTACAATGGCTTTTCCAATCTCCACCAGATTTTGATGCTGCTGCTTATCATCATCTTGTCCGCTTGGAAATGCTCTTCTCCTGAACAAATCCCATGAATCTTCTTCAGATAGGAATGGCAGCTTGTGAGTGGTGAGCGTACCCATCATGGACGACACTCCATCACTACGCGTGGTCACAACAACTCTGCTTCCGTCTCCTCCGCAAGCTAACAGCGCTTTTAAGTCGTCCCACTTCGATGAGTCTTCATTCCATACGTCGTCTAACACAAGCAGATATCTTTTCCCGGCCAATACATCTCGAACACTGCATTGTAACATGTCCATAAATTTCAGGTCGCTCTGTCTCCCAGTGGCGGAACTGATGATCGCTTTAAGAATCTCTCCCAGATCAAAAACAGAGCCCACACAAACCCAAATACGCAATTGGAAATGCCTCTCCACCCGCTTGTCTTGGTAGATCAGTTTAGCTAAGGTAGTCTTTCCTAATCCTCCCATGCCAACTATAGGGAGGACTGCAATCTTCTCATTCTCATCCTGCTGTTCTATTAGCAGCTTTACTATCTCATCCTTCTCCTCGCCTCTACCAATAACATCCGATTCCACGACATAAGAGTGTGTTTGTCGTACAGTTGGGGGGGTTTGCTCTTGTGTGCGAACTGCAAAATTGAACTTACGACTCTCTGCTGCAATCTCATCTATACTCTTTACTACTTCGTTCAATTTCCTTGCCATTTTGAATCGAAAATAAAGTGGATTATGGGATGAAAAGAAGTCACTGACCTTGCCCATCATCTTGTTCTCGATTGCTCTGTTACTCTTCCTGAGGGTTTCGAGATTAAATTCGTCGAGAACGTCCTCTGCAGCGTAGGCCGCATCCCTGAGTGCCGTCAACCAATTTTTGACGGCAGTGTCCTTAATCTGCTGCTCCTCTGCATCTCCAACGATGGATTGAATCCGCAACAACGTCCTCTCAAGCTTTTCCAGGTCCTCCTCCAGACCCCAGACACCACCTATCTGCCGGACTACGCTATTCTTCGTTGAGCCGATCAGAATTTCCAAGAAGGACGAGAGAAGTGCCTCGACAACCATGATTATTGTTGTCAGAATATGGTGGTGCTGGAGGTTCAATGGACGATGTATCTCAGGTTGCATACGAGTCTTTTGCACCTCTCCGACCTTATTTTTCTTTCTCGCTTGGATGGGATGGAATTTGTTAGCTGCGGATGCAAGCTACTAACGAAAAAGTTTCTGCTTCCGTGGATTGCACGCAGCATACGATACTATTCCTTTCTTCTTCTTCCTCTTCTTACAAAGCGGTTAACGAAAAAGTTTCTGCTTCCCTGGATCGCACGCAGCATACGATACAATTCCTTTCTTCTTCTTACATAGCGGTTTTCTTTAACTATGCAACCCGAGAGGAGTTGCTATCTCCTGCTGTCTCATAAACTTTCTATTCATCGGAAGAAACTGCTTATGCATATTGACTTGGTGTCAATGGAGTGCAGACATATTACTTCACATCCAATGGAGACAGACAGCATCAGGAATCTGATAAAATGCTCTAATTAAAGCGAAAAATGCACCATCAATCTTCTGCTTTTTCGACAATAATCCACCGTTCCAGCCTCGGCAAGTTCATCTTTTCGGCACAAGGCAAAGCAAGAACATGAAGCAAATCATTACGTACACCCAACCAAGAAGCAAAGAACCTCTCGTTCTGTGAGTCCAGGGGAAACCTGCCCTCTTCTCCATTACACAGGATCAGCATACCTTCCTTTTTCCCACACAAAAATGAGATGTTTTGGTAGCTCGAGCAAAAGACGGCAACCATTTTTGCTCTACTTCTATAGCTCTCTGCTAATATCAATTTCCCTCCTCGCTTACACCGTCTCTCTAGTTTTGGGCATCCCGAGGTTGTCGAAGCTTCAAGGCTGGTGAAATATCACCATAAACCACCATCGGCGTCGATTTTAGCTTATGGAATCTCTCGAATTCCTTATCTGAAGGCGAAGATGATATGTTTGGACAACAACTAATGGATGAACTTTGGAGAGATACGAGCTGAGTAATGCATTCCATTAACGATATTAAACATGGGGAGTTTTGAGAGAAGAAGTCTTTCGAGGGATGCAGGGCAATCTGCGACAGCTCATCATGGAGGGAGGCGAGGCTTTTCCAGAAGTTGGATTGCTCCGACGAGAACAACCAGTCGCAGTGACGGACGTGCAGTTCTGCCTAGCTCCATGATATGCCCTCTCCTCGAACCAGCCTCTGATGGATTCCTTTGATAGACGCCTCGAGGACACCGTTTTCCCAAGGAATGGCTTGTCTCACCAACTCTACTACTTCACCTCCTCGGCTGCTCCTCCATCCTCGTCAAAAAAATAAATACCGCTGGGATCAATTGAGAAATTGGATAATTTAAAATTTTAGTGCATGCAAAATTTGCCTACATAAATCAATCATCATTGTGTTTGAATCTAACTAATATCAATTCCATCAAAAAACACTTGAGCTTCTAAGTTATAAGTCAAACCTAGTCAATATAACTCAATTCTTCTGATTAGAACATAGAAGTCAAACACAAACTTGAGTCAAAGGGTTAATCTTTTAAATTATGGGTCAAGGCTATTATATGTAATCCGATTATTTCAATCATTGTCGATACGAAAATATAATCTCTTACACATGAATATTTCCAGCAAAGACATTATGAAGATAGGAACATTTTTACCTGACAATTAATTGCTCAAATTTTTTTATATTTTGATACTGTTATCATATTTCTTAATTTTGCATGAAATTACAAGTTATATCATTATGTAAATTTAAATGCACCACAACGAGATCAATTTTGAAGATATCATCTCTTTTCTTCAACTTCTGAAGCTCTCTCTCTCTCTCTCTCTCTCTCTCTCTCCAGATTGTGTATATCACACAGAGTCAACCTTCCATAATTGCTTGACAAGCAACCACCTGGTGTCCCAACTGCTTGTTTTGTGTGTGTTCAATGGCAAGAGACACTCCAATATGCCTACATTTCGATCCCGTGGGTTTGAGTTGCAGAGACCCATCCAGCATTATGCTCTTTGGGACTGTTGAGGATTAAATAGTTAGACATTGGGCTTCTTAACCCACACTTGATCTGCATTGGAAATGGTAGC
This sequence comes from Musa acuminata AAA Group, assembly GCF_036884655.1. Classification (NCBI taxonomy): domain Eukaryota; kingdom Viridiplantae; phylum Streptophyta; class Magnoliopsida; order Zingiberales; family Musaceae; genus Musa; species Musa acuminata. Next base: position 24,659 of record NW_027021336.1, on the reverse strand, counting down.
CAACTTGATGAATTCATGTGGTGGATGCACAGAATCTGTTCGATGAAATGCCTGTAAGAAGTGTTTCCTTTGCATGTTATTTTTTTCTTTTTGTCCTTTAGAGTGTTTGATTGAAATATTTCATATGACGACAAACAAAAGGTGTTCATTTAAATTTCGCTACTCTGTTCAGTTTAGGATACAAAGTTGACGGATACATTGAAACTGGAATCTGAAGATCATAGCTGTTAAATTTGTTTCGCAGAGCTCAACTCCAGAAGAAGAACAAAAGCATTTGCCAGAATAACATCTATAATAATGAATTTGTCACCAGGAGAGTATTCAAGAGAAAGTTTTGCCCAGTTTCATTGGTTAAGATGAAGGATGTCCTTTGAAGCACTTCAGATTCAATGAAAGAAATTCGAGGTCATTGAGAACTCACAAAGAAAGCAACAGTAACAGGAGGCTGAAATCTATTCATAAATTTCAATGGTGAAGCAAGCTCTTCTGTTGATCATTGGTTAAGATGGAAGACATGCATAGTTAAAGCTGTAAAAGTAGAGGTTATTGGTCATTGGTGAAGTGAGCAGAAGATTTACCTCCGCTCGACACGGTTCTAATTCATTGTAAGTGTAACTTCGCCTATTAATAATTACAATACCAGTTGTTATCTAAATTGTTTGGAATTCAGAAGCATTGAAATTAAAATATCTTTTGCACAATCCATGAAGTGACAGCATATATAAACGGGAAAATAGTATATTACTTCACAATTGTTATCTGACATCCATATGATTTTGTGTAGCTGTTTGAAATTTAAAACTATTGGACTTTGATATAATTTTGCTCAATCAATGAAGTGATAGCATCTATAATTTTCACAATTTCTCTGAGAATAAAGGTTATCATTTGAATTTATCATAAACATGCTACTTGCCAAAACAAATCAATCATGAATTCTAAAATTAGTGAGTATTAAAATAAGTTTAAAAAATGATATTTTGAGTACATAAATGAAACATTTATCATAAACACAAGCTATAGTATGTTAAGAGCTTTTAAGTTTCTTAAAAATGCTTCTCCTATGTGGGAACCGCACTTTACAAACACAGCTGGGTAGCCAATGGGAGCATCAACCCAGGCTTCAAACCCTTGATTATGCCCTGGGTGATTGAAAGGCCTGGTGAAGATCTTTCCTGTCCAAATGTGTTGCCAGGAACACCCACCTGCCATAGGGAAATAGGCCTTGACTTCCTTTTTGGCTTTGTCAAGGACAGGAACTACCAGTATATCTGTCCCAACTAAGAACTGCTGGTATGTCAAGCTATGTACATGCTTGTCATCTGGATAGTGGAGGAATAGATGCCTAGCAACAGGCAAGCCTCTCTGAGCTGCCTCCTGAGAAAAATAAATCAACAAAAGAAGCACATCAGAAAAATGAAAAGAGGATTTCTTGCATATAGATATTAATTTTTTTGAAACAAAATCTAATATCGACATACATTTATGAGAATGTACCTTTACAAGTTGGATTCGGTAGAATTTCCAAGCTTTGTATATCTTGGCACAGCGTGCAAAATGAGCTAATGTGTTTCTGTTAGAGTAAAACTGGCAATTGGACGATGGCTTGTTTCCCTGTAGATGCTACAAATGTTAGTGATGCTTCCACTTAGGGAAGTATGGAAATCAAACTTTGCTACTAGCTGAATTTTTTTGGTGCTTACTTCATGTGTCCGGAATACTACATTGAATGCATTTAATTCCATCCAGCGCATGAGAAGTTCTTCGCTTCGACGGTACCTGATGATAGGCATGTCTACTGTACAGTAGCCTCCAATATCACTATGGTTGAAGGCAAAACCTGAGAGGCCACTGCTCAGCAAACCTGTTACGCTACTCTTTATTCCATCATTAGCCTGCCAACTTACCATTTGATCACCCTCCCAAAACAACATAGACCACTTAGGGCTACCTCTGAAGCCAGCCCTCATGAAAAAGACTAAGTTTTCTTCTGGATCTTCCTTCTCCTTTCCATGACAGGTTGCTGCCCAATCATCTACAAATTCCCTGTTGACCTTAGCCCAAAGTTCAGGGTATCTGTTATGAGCTTCAAAGGGGTCTTCATCTATGTGAAAATATAAATACTATGTTAGTGTTTAAACATCATACTAATATTACAATAGAGAATTTTATTGAGTACCTGAATAGAGGTGAGCATCTAAAGGTAATCCTTCACCAAAATCGGCCATCCAACCTCTTACTCCAGTATCCACCATTTCGCGTAGAATTTTCTTGAACCAACTACTTGTTGCAGGATGTGTAAAATCCAACATTCCCACATCAAAAGCCGTGTTCGGTATCATGTATGTTCCTTGTGTTTTATCTTTTACTAAGATGCCTAAACTCTTAGCTTCTTCAAACAGATTCTTGTATTTGTTTGGCTTGTCATCAGTCTGCAATTGACAATGATCTCTTTTTCAGTTAAACTGATGACTGAATGAAATTGACCCATCTAATTAAATTGAAAAGGGCTCCAATGAGGGAAAGTTATTTACTGGAACAAGGCAGGGGTTGCAGTAGGTCATGACTCTAATATCATGAGTACGAAGATCGTTGACTAGCTCTCTCCATCCAGCATAATGGCAGGTATCAACTTCCCAGTTCCACCATAATTGTGACCCAATTACTGTTTCCCTCTTGCCAACCCAGTCCTGCAAGGTTATCACCTAGATTTTAATAAAGATTACAGAAAACATGCATGCATGTGTTGCAGGATGTCGTTACAGGTTGTCATGAATTCACACCACTAATTTTGCAAAGTGGTGGCTTCTATTTCTTCTGACTTCCCTTCTAGTTTTGAAGATCTTAGATCTGTGGTTAGCCATTTGCTATTTATTATAAGGCCACGCACACTTGAACAAACACTGGTGGCAAATGACATGATTGAACTTGTTGGTAGTGGTAACTTCATTTCATATAATTATTTGATGTGACTTACCGAGCTTATCTTGTATTTATCATAATTTTTCTTCTTTGAAATATTGTTCATATCATGATATTAGCATCAGTTTCAATCACCTGCAACCAAAATGCTGAAATAGGAACATCATGATCCTGTAATTGATCCCACACTCTGTGGACAGCTTCTGTGCCTCCCTGCATCCCGACAACAGCACCAGAAATAATCCAGTTTGGAAGCACTGGAGGTCTCCCTATGGTTTCTGTATAGGTTTCAATTAGTTCAACAGGTGAATATCCGTTCAGTATTCTTCCTTGAGCATAATTTCCATATATCTGTAAGAAGAATTTGCATTAGTTGTTTGTCATGCGGCTAGAAGTTTGATATGTACCCTTTCAGAAATACAAGTTACAACATGAAGAAGAAAAGATTAAGAGTTGAAGCGACTCAAAACTGTGCAGTCGAAGACAACAGCGTCACAAGACATGAGGTTGTCGATTGTCTTAGTATAAGGTTTGTCTCTTTTTTCCTAACTATGCAATTATGGATATACAGAAAATAGCCATTTAAGTGAGCTAATGTATAGTATTTCATTTTCCCGCAACTTTATTTTGTTTTCTGATGAAGATAAAACTATTTCACTCTGTCATGGTAAGTAAGATTCAGAGTTGGAAGATCTCATAAATCTTTGATACTCTTCCATGTTAAGAAGTGAAAAGGCAATGTGTTCCACAAAGAGTCCACTCTAATCCCATTAGCAAAAATTGTAGAACTCAAATGTCACTTTCGAAAATTCAACTACAAATCAAATAAATCATAGCTTTTGTCAGATTCAAGTACCTGAATCTGTACTCTATCAGGCTTTGTGAGATCAAAAGCTGAATAATTGTATCCTTCAAGATAAAGGGATCTCATTTTGGAGGTCATGTAGAATGGTGAAGGGGCATATGTCGTACTCCAATCACCTCCTGATCTGTCAATTGCGAAGCAGGAGAATTTACAATTTTGATTCTAAAAGAACCCTAATAAATAATGATTACCTGTAACTAATCAGATTGGCTGCGAAGGTGATGGGTTGATCTCCTCTTCCAATACCTTGCTCTTGGACAATTATAGGCACCCTCTTTCCTTTGAACTCCATATGGGAGAACTGCTCCCCAAAACCATAGAACTTTTCATCTTTGTCACTCGCATATGTGATGAAAACTTTATTGAATTCTGTAACCACTTGCTCTTCTCCTTGCTCATCCTGTGATGAGAGTGCAACAAAACCTCTTTGCCTTGAGATGTATGCAATGCATTGACGCTGCATTCGGATTAGTTTCCAGCTTGAGCCCTGTAGAATTCTTCTTTTTGTTACACTTGGGCTCAATTTCTTATCATATTCACCAAACTTTACAGAAAAACCAATTTGATTGCTGCTCCTCTGTTCAAGCAAAAACCAGTATCTAGCAACAAATGAAGGTTTCCTAGCCCATCCAAATCTGATTTTTTTCTTCCCCAGGTACAAGCTTTTCTTAGGAAGTATGTTAGTCTTCTTACTGAAGAGCCTTCCTGTGATCATCAGAATCGGGGAGTAAGACTTATTGAATGATTCAGGAGTTCCTTTATTGTTTGAGTTTGAAAACCCAGATAAGAGATTATCATCTTCAGCATTCTCTTCAATGTCCGTCTCATAAAGGACCCTTATTTCTTCCACAGACTGGTGCTTGCAGATGAAAAGAACATCACCATCCTTAATAGCGAAAGAGCCTCTGCTCTCCTCCACCTGAGTCTGGACAGCTGCAGCAGATATGAAGGCCTCTCCTGGGATCGTAGACCATATGCTCCTGTTAGGCTGAGATCGGTGCGAGATCGAAAGGCAGCCACCATTTCTGCAGCTCCAAGCAAGCTGGAAATCCTCCCCAATCTGATAACTCTGGTCTTGTGAAATCTTGTGTGGACTGAAGGAGAGTCCTCCATGGATGAAAGGCAGGCACTTTAGGGTGGAAGGAAAGGGATTGTTGATGTGCTTGTGGTGCTTCTTGGAGATCCTCAACTCTGGCATGGTTGGCTAATTGGGAAGTGATGCCCTCCTCCTGTAGGTTGAAAGATTCAGAGATCCAACTGCCTCTATATATACAAATAGCAAATTAATCCTGAATATTCTGGTGGAGCCCAGATCATCACTATCTTGAGCAAATTCACCATAGAGACCTTTTCTTGTGTCAGATGCATTTACAGTTGTCCTATTTCTTCTTTTCCTTAATTGTATTTCTTTTATATAAAGCATCTATTATCATTATGTATTTGACAAATTCCCAACTATTTTCATGTTCTTTGTCATGTAGAAAAGTGTTGTATTTTGTTCATTCATGTGGTTTTCTACCCTTGAAATTAAAAGTGAGAGAGACAGAGAGAGTGGAAAGAAAAGAAATCTGTCCATGGGGTCCAGGAGAGATTTCATATGCAGTGAACACAAAGATATCCTTTTTGTTTTTTTTTTTTGGTGGTTTGACAAAGTTCAAGTTACAGATCAAGGACTTGGTCAATTGATCATTTTCATGATATAGATGGAAATAAAAACATGTATATCAGGACCATAGATTCTGAGTGACCTTAAAGTCTGAAATTTTGAAAAGAAAAAAGTGAATATGGACATCTACTTTCACATTTCTTTTACTTGAAAACTGGAACTTTGAGTATGATGCTAGAGAAGTTTGACTCTTACATCATTCATACCTAATCTTTCATATCCAAAGACCTACTCTACTCAGTGAAAATTGACCAGATTGTTAAATTGTTTGCCAAAATAGTAAGTTTTTTTATTTGCAAATAGTGAAAATTAATAGCTATATGTAAATTTAATGTATCAACTATATACACATATTATATATATATATATATATATATATATATATATATATATATATATATATATATATATATATATATATATATATATATGCCAGTGAAAGTTTCTATTAATAGTCAAACATGGGGTTTAAGTATATAAGAAAAAAATTGCAAGTTTATGAGTTTTGTTAATACACTAAAATACAGAAATCACTGATGGAATACATATGCAATTTTTATAGATATCCACATGTTGGACAGATTGGATGTATCTAGATGAGTTTCTGGTCTCCTGCATTGCCGGATGAATGCCGCCAACCCAACCTGCTTGGAACAAATTCTTCAAAAGAATATTGAATAGGAAACATTGCCATGTTTCCGGATCTATTCGTTGAGTATGTGTTGTGTATCTACCCACTTTAAGAAAGGAATTCTGGCTGGTGCACCTTCCCGTGATTGCGGGAGCATACACAACTTACATACGCACATTAGAGTCATTTTGCATATTATGTTCGGTTTGATGGGGACTAAAAATTTCGACACCGTTTCATTATATTTAAATAAATTAATTTAACATGTAATAGATTTAATCTACCGTTAGATTTTCAACTCTTTCACAAGTTATAAATCATCATATATAATAAATTCACTTCTTATTTTTAGCCTACTTAGACATAATTATAAACTAAGCCGCAGTCAGAGTCTACACGAGGAAAAAGCTAACAATTCTTATACGCATTGGGGAAGCCGACAGTAGTAAGTTTTCCAAAGTTAGATGGTGTTTTGAACGATGATGTCCATCTCGTATTCATTTCCGTAAGTTATTCGTTTTCATTAGTTATCTTTAATATTTTAGTTTCTATATTTTTAAATATTATATTAAGATATTTATATTTGTGAGAGTAAACTATTTAATCTCATTATTTTAATATTATTTTTTTAATCCTATATAGTGATCTCAATATTTTACTTTTAAAAGTATAAAAATCTTTATTTAAAATTTAAAATATTAAAATCAAAATATTAAATATAATTAATTATAAGAATAATTTATAATTCGCCCTAAGTATCAAGGATACAGATTACTTTTGAGAGAGCTTATGTCTTCAGTTTCTTACTCTCTCTTTTAAATATTTTTTTTCCTAGCAGATTTAATTCGTATAGTTATTTTTATTTAAAAAATAATAATAAAGATTGAAGTACGTAAAGTCAAGAAATCCTTGCCATTATTTTGGGTCTCATTTGTGGGTTTTGCTTCCACGTTTCATCAAATAACTATGGCAAGGCAAGCAACCTATTATTTATTTATTTATTTATTTATGACCTCAGTCAATCTGGAAAGTGACAGTGGGGCCCGATGTAGACCCGGATGTCTCAATCGATGGTGTTTGGCAGCACCTGTCTTTTGTATTTTTATCACTCCCAGATTTATCTTTGAAAATATTATATATATATATATATTTATGTTACAACATAATTTGGTGGGGTAATTTTATTTATGTTAAACATGAGAATATTTGACTCTGTCATCGATGGGGACTGCTTCAGTGGGATGTGACTTGAAGTTTGTCATCGGCGAAATCCAAATCAGATTGATCAGCATTAATATACATCAGATTCGTTATAAGTCAAATATTGACTTTGATATATAAACTATCACGTAAAATTTAAAAGTTAACATTTACTGAATTATGAGTTTACCTCTACCAAGAACTTGACAATTATAGATAAATAGCTTAAATTTTTAGAATTATAGGAACATCGTCTCTAAGTATTCGTGATAACTACCGACTACTATTACATTACTTTTGAGATGATTTCATGGATGAATATTTTTTATATTATTTTAATTTTTATATTAAAATAAATCTTTATTATTGGTAATATAAGCCGAAACATTAGTATCAATCTACCATATACAAAATCATATTTATACCTTTAGAACCAAGGCTTAAGGCCCTCTCCACGAGAGCCAACGTTCAGTGAATACCTGGGTGTCCAGCCTAAAGGGAATCGTGACACTCTTTTAGGAGTTCACGCCTCAAATTGTCCACTCGAGGAACATAAACCCTATTCCCTTTTGTGTACACGAGTCCCTCCTAGACCCAAAATCGTCGTGCCTTGCCTTCTTTGATGAGCTGCATCAGGATAACTGCCTGGGGGTCACTATACAGTCCATCCCTGATCCTGGAAAGGAATTTGGAGTGCAACTGACTTGCTTGGCCTCCGCCCTCCAATTGTACGGCATTCACGCGCTCCACTTTCCGACTCAATGCATCGGCCACGACATTTGCCTTTCCAGGCTTGTATTCCATTACCATATCAAATTCAGCTAGGAAGTCCTGCCATCGTGCTTGCTTTGGGGAAAGTTTCTTCTGTATGGAAATAACTCAGAGCGATGTTGTCCGTCCTCAACACAAATCGCGATCCGAGAAGGTAGTGTCTCCAAACTCGTAGACAGTGGATCACCGCTGTCATATCCTTCTCGTGCACTGGATATCGACGCTCGGTCTCGTTGAGCTTGCGGCTCTCGTAGGCTACCGGATGACCCTCCTGCATGAGCACTCTCCCAATTGCGAAGTCTAAACCATCTATATGGACTTCGAAAGGCTCTCCGTAGTTTGGCAATTTGAGCACCGGTTCTTCCAGAACAGCAGCATTCAGATCTTGGAATGCTATTTCACATTTGTCAGACCACTTCCAAGGCTGTTCCTTCTTCAGCAACTCCGTTAGTGGAGTTGCACGCTTCGAATATCCCACAATGAAGCGTTGATAGTAGTTGACAAAACCAAGGAAGGATCTCAACTCTGGCACCTTCTTTGGAGTTCGCCATTCCATAACCGCTTGCACCTTTGACTTATCCATCCGAATGGCAAAGTAGCATTTCTCCCTTTTTACGAACAAAGTGTTCTCCTTGAGAACCTTGAAAATTCTTCCGAAGGTGCTTGATGTGCTCCTCAAGCGTTTGGCTGTCGACGACGAAATCGTCCAAGTAAACGACCACGAACTTATCCAAATACTCCTTGAATAGCTAGTTCATGAGAGTGTAGAACGTGGTCGGGGCATTGGTTAAGCCGAAAGGCATCACCAAGAACTCAAACGCTCCATGGTTACACAGGTAGTCTTCGTTTCGTCGCCTTCAGCGATGCGCACCTGCCAATACCCCGACCGAAGGTCGAGTTTTGAGAAATACTTGGCTTTGCCTAGTTGGTCGAACAAGTCCGCAATGAGCGGGATGGGATACTTGTTCTTCACCGTCACTTTGTTGAGGGTTCGGTAATCGACACAGAGTCAGAGGCTCCCATCTTGTTTCGTTTGAAAGAGAACTGGAGCTCCGAATGGTGCTTTCGAACTGCGGATGAGACCACCGCTTAGCAGTTTACCTAACTGCTTTCTGAGTTCTGCCAACTCTGGCGAGGCCATGTGGTAGGGTGGTCTCGCTAGAGGCTTCACTCCTGGCTCCAGCTCGATTTTATGATCCACGCCCCTGCGTGGGAGAAGAGTCTTCGGCAATTCGGGTGGCATAACGTCAGTAAACTCTTTCAGGACGTTCGCCACCACAGCAGGTTCATGATTGGCCTCCTTGTCGAGTGGCTTTAGCTTCATAGCAGCCACAAATGTTAGTTCGCCTTTTCGTACCCCATTCTTTAATTGTAATACCGATATCTGTTGGGGGTCCTTGGTTCCTCTCCGAGAGACGGGAACCACATAGAGGTCGTCACCCCCCATCATGCATAAGGTGTTAAGGAACGGCATCGGCACCAACTTCGTCGTGTTCATAAATTCTATTCCAAGGATCACTTGGAAGTCGTCCAACGGCACCGCCATCATGTTCGTGCTCCCGCTCCATGTTCCGATCTTGATGGGGACTCCCTTTGCCAACCCAGAGATTCGCTTGGCCTTCGAGTTCACCGCCTTTATTCGACTTGGGCTCTTCTTTAAGATCAGTCCAAGTTGCTTTGCTTCTAGATCGGCAATAAAATTGTGGGTAGCGCTCGTGTCTACCATCGCACGGGTTGTTTGGCCATTGAGCTTGATGTCGACGTACATTAGCTCACCATTTCCTGCTTTATGTAGCCTTGTCTTCGAATTCTCCCCCACTTGACTCCTCGTCGTCGCTGTTGGATTCAGAACTGCTTGAACTAAGAGCAACAGCTTTGCCCTTGTTTGATTGAGAGGGGGGGGGGGTGGATGAAAGCTGTTAAAGCATTGAGTGCCTATTTTTGTGGGCACTCCCTCACCATATGCGGTCCTCCGCACAAGAAGCATCCACTAGGTTTCGAGGCCTTGCCCTTCGGGCTTGGCCCTTTGTAGGAACTCTTCTTCTTTTGTTCGCCACCAAGCTCCTTCCCACGAGAATATTTTGGAGGGCGATTGTTTGAAGACTATTTCCTTCTCCCTGGGTCTTCAGAGGAAACGAAGTCGGTGAGCCTTTCTGCAGCAGCAATTACCTCGACTAAATCGGCGATATTCCTTCGATGTAGTTTTTGTTGCGCCCATGACTTTAAACCATCGAGGAAGCTGAACAATTTATCCTTCTCGGACATATCCTGGATGTCCAGCATTAGTGCAGAAAATTGCTTCACATAGTCTCGAATGGAAGTATTTTGGCGGAGTTGTCTCAACTTCCTTCTTGCGACGAACTCGGTGTTCTCCGGTAGGAACTAAGTTCTCAACTCCCGCTTCAAGTCCTCCTATGTGTCGACTCGACACCGACCTTATTGGATCTCCTCCCAACGGGTTCGCCACCAAAGTTTTGCATCTCCATTAAGATACATGGTCGCTATCGAAACTTTGGTCTCCTCAGAATCGGGCCTTGTAGCTCGAAAGTATTGTTCCATGTCGAACAGAAAGTTCTCGAACTCCTTGGCATCTCTGGCCCCTCCATAACTGTGAGGCTCAGGTGCCCTCAAGTTTTGTGGTGGTGCAACGCGGGTGTTGCTTCCTCCCGCATTTAGTGCCCTTGTCAGCATGGTCACCCTCGAAGTGAGTTCCGCCACAACTTCCTGCAGGTGTTGCACGGAGTCCTTGGTGTCATCTGACAATCGATCGACTAGGGCCTCAACTTTGTCGATCTTGGACTTTACTTCCTCTTGCGAGCTCTCTACCCCAATCCTCTTCGTACAAGTTAAAAATATTAAAATACGGATGTATTGATTGTCAACTTGACTTATTCGAGTCATTTGTTAATTATTTTATATCAGAAGTATAATATTTTATAATAAATATCTATTATCTCATGATAATTTAAATCGAGATATGATGTTATCAATATTGTATTTGTCGATAATAAACCTAAAAATATTTGTAATTATTTATCTTTGCTTTTATGTTAATTCTTTTACTCAAATCCTAAAAATGATAAATTTTAATAATGTATTGTTAAAAGGAGCGAACAAAAAGTCAAACATATTAAAAATCTAAAATGTCAAAATTATATAAAAATTTTAGAAAACTTTAGTTTTGCCTACTCTAAGATTATAACCACTTAAAGTTCAGGATGAGTGTATTTTAATGGTCCAATGCTAGTTTATCTTGGGCAACTAATAAGACATTTATACTTTCTTTTTATAGCAATGTTTCAACTCATTACCAACTAGTGACTTGAAATTAAATTTTTTTCATTTAACTATCATGTAAGTTATTTATCATTAAAATATAAGAGCTTAGAATATTGTTATAATATAATGGAGTGAGGATATTGTGTGTTGGTCTACTTTTGTAGTGGAAATTGGAACTCTAACTCGCTCTCACGAATTATCAATTTATTGCAATAGACTATATAATTAAATAATATTGAGAAACAATATATTATATTGGAACAATTATGTAATATAATGACATAACTATATTTTATGTGGTAATAGTTATATCCAACATTCTTTTCAAGAAAACATAGAACCGATAGTTATAATAATGCTTTTCACGGATGAAAGTTAATATTTAAAATTTCATTTGGGTTATCTTTTCTACAAGCTCACATTTAACTATTTCAATTTTATTGATAAAATTTGAGAGACATGCATTTTAATAATTTTTAGTTCATTTCGAAGTAAAATAATGACAACGCATAATGCATTACAGTTTATTGTTTATGATATTAAGACAATGAACCTAATCGTGTACAGCGGGGACTATAGGATTATGTAGAGGAGCGGGGACTATAGGATTATGTAGAGGAGGAATGATAAAAGGTTTTATATCGAATGATTTGATGTCATCTCCAACTATAGCCTCTTTGATAGCAATGGCTAAAGAACAAAAGTAATTCAATTAGTAAAATATTTTGAAACAAGATCTAAATTTTAACAAGCATACGAAGCAATAAAAACTATTATCGAATATAGCAAAATTAGTAAAAGAAACAAGCTTTAAGATTTGCATCAAAAGAATTGAAGATAACTCTTCACTTAACATATTTCCTTTATGGTCCGCATTTAGAAGAACTTGGTGTGTTATTTATCCTTGTTTTAATATCAAAACTACAATAATGCTGGATCATACGCTATTACAAATACTATAAATAAATACTAATTACTATTGACTTAAGATTTTTGTCAACTCTTCTAATGCCGAAGATGATGTTGGAGCAAGCTAATGAGAAGTTGTCTTAGAAACATGATGGGCCAACACTTGAATATTTGTAAATGAAATTACAATACTGAAGTAATATATCTTGATGGATGAATTGTTTATCGCAAGAGTGAGTTGCTTTAAAGATTAGGATTAATTAAACATTATGCATGAGGTTTTAGTTTTTTGAAACTGACCATGGTCGTCTAGAAACTAAAATCTTCATTGTATATTGTAACTTTCTTTGCATGCAATAACATATCTCATGGTACAAGGGAAATGTATATAAATTAAATAAAGAATTATGACTTTATACCCTATGCTTGTTATATTTATTAATAAATATTTTATAGAAATAATGTCATCTTTTAACATAATGCATATACTTTATGTAAAAATCTAAGATTATTGTATGGTAAGTTGAAAAAAATATATTCCATATCCTTCAAGTGCATAAATATAATTGAGAGAGGAATAAGCATCTCTTTTGTAAATTGGCTAGTAATCCTTTAGTCATCCAATATTTTATGCTCTTTTTGTGATCAATTACATGAGGCATGGTCCTTAACTCCACACATAGAAATCTTTTTTAAAAATAAAACTAACTTAATTTTTTTGACGATCAATTTTATTATAATTTTTAAAAATATAAAAAGCAAAAATTCTCACTCTTAGAAATAATGATTTGAATAATATCTAGTTCACCTTTATTAATGAACCTAGTCGATGATCTTTTTCATAAAATTTAAAAATATCAAAACGTGGATGAAATTATTGTCAATTTGACATATTCAAGATGTTTGTTCGTTATTTTATATCAAAAGAGCAAAATATTTCAATAAACATCAAGATTATCATGATAATTTGAGTCATAATATGATGTTATCATGATTTTAAACGAGCATGGCAAAGTTAGAAATATTTGTAAAAAAGTCTTTCATTTTGTGTTAATTTGTTTCCCTCATGCTAAATAACAAAGAAGAATTTTAATAATCAATTGTATAAATTTGTGAACTAAAAAGTTAAACATAATCAAAATTTATGAAGACAAATTTGATATTTTGTTAAAATACCTTAAATATTTGTTTTGCCAACATTGACTTTGCAATCACTTAAATTTCAAGATGAGCAAATTCTAATGCTCTAAGATTATTTTATTATATGTAACTTATAATGAGAGTTTCTTTTTATAGAAATATTTTGTCTTAATAAATGCTAGTGACCTGAATTGAGAATTTGTTCATTTAACTATCGACTACGTTATTCATTATCAAAACCTAGTAACTAATAATATAATTGTACTTTAATAAAGTTAGTTTTATGGACATCGATTTGCATTTGTAGAGGAAATTGAAAATCTACCCCTATTACAAGAATTGCACATTTAAAATAATAAACTATATAATTAAATAATATCGAAAAAAATTATTCATCTTACTGGAAAATTTCTGCAAAATAATCATATAACTTGATTTCATGTGGTAATAGTCATGTCAAAACTTCTTTTCTTATAAACTTGGATGTTTCTATTTCTAGAAATAGAAAGAGAGTATTCTTTGATATAATAATACTTGTCATGATTGTTGGCAATCTATAAATGTTCAAAATTGATATTTATAATTTCGTTTGGGTCATTTTTTCCTCAAGTTGACATCTAACCATATCAATTTTATCGATAGTATTAAAGACTTTTATTTTATCATTTTTTATTCATCACATATTATGATAATGATAATACATAATGCATTAAAATTTATTTTTTATGATATTAGAAAAAATTAGCTCAAGGAGATGTAAGGTGTACTAGATTTTAAAGGGGAGGTATGATTATAGGATTAATATCAATTGATCTGATCTCATCCCCATCTATCGCATCTTTTATAGCAATGACTAAAAAATAAAAGTAATTCATGTTAGTAAAATATTTTGAAAGAAGATCTAAATTTTAATAATTATATGATATTATCTAAAATGTTGAATAATATAGCATAATTAGTTTTAAAAAAAAAGCAATCTTGATGGCATTAAAAAAACTACACAAATTTTCACAAACTACTTATTTTTACGGTCCATATTGTGGTGAACTTGGTGTTATTAATCATAAGTTTAAACATCGAAACTATTGAATCTCGGATTTTGATGATGAAATCAATTGATTGGTTAATTGATCTAATCCATATTATTGAGTTAAGTGTGCAGGATTAACTACGATAACCAGAAAACACAAAGCAAGAATACCGGAGTCAAGATCGATGGACGTTTAAGAGTCCGAAGAATCGTCGGAGATGCTACCGGAACCAACCGAGAAGAAATCGGGAACCTATTGGAATTTTCGGAAGTTCGCCGAAGAGATCGTCGGAGGTTCACGGAGATCACCGAGAAGGCTCGGCTACTTGTTAAAGTCATCACAAGATCGAGAGCTTGATGGGAGTCCGTCGGAAGAAGCTCGTCGGAAAGCTCGCCGAAACAAGACTCGACGTTCGCGGTTGAAAGCTTGCTTAGGATGTGTTTTTGTTATGTAGTTTACTTGTAATTAGGATTAGGATTAAGAGATAATCCTATATCCTGGTTAGGGGCCAACTGGGCCCAAAGTCAGATATGGTTTGGGCTTAAATTAAGCCAAACCAGTAAAATCGGAGTGCCAGGCGGTGGCACCGCCTGGCTGGGCGGTGACACCTCCTTGGCTGGGCGGTGGCACCGCCTGGCTGGGCGGTGGCACCTCCAGCACCGGGAACCCTAAGAGAATTCAAATTTTGGAGCCCAAATTTGAATCCTCTTGAGGCCTATAAATACCCCTCAAATCTTAGCTGAGATAACAACTTTTGAGAAGCATTTTGATTGAGAGAAAAGTCTTAGAAAGTCTTAGCAAGTCTTGTTTTCAATTTGCTAGAGAGTTCTCCTCCTCCTTTCTTATTGAAAATTTGTAAGAGGTTGAGCTGCTTGTAAAAGGTTGTAAGAGGGGTGTTTACCCTTCCATTTCACGAGATTTGCTAGTGGAAGGTGGGAGCCTCATCGAAGAGGGGCATCACAAGTGGAGTAGGTCATTTGACCGAACCACTCTAAAAATCGGCGTAATCTCTGGTTTGCATTTTATTATTGTCATTTACATTACTGCAAATCTTCTTACTGCTTTAGTTCCTTATTACCCTTGCTGCGCAACTTTAAGAATACGCTTTCAAGTTAAACTTTTCAAGTTCCGTTCTTATCGTACGAAAGATTTTGTTGAAATCGAAGTTTTAATCCGCTGGACTAATTCACCCAATAAGAAGTTGTCTTCGAAACGTTAGGCCAATAAGAAGTTGTCTTCGAAACGTGATAGACTAACATTACATTATACGTAAAAAAAATAAATTTTGCATTATTGAAGTAATGTGTAGATGGTTGAATTATTAATCACAAGAGTGAGGTAATATAAAGATTAGGGTCACTTCAATTTTATGCATAATGTTATATTATTTTAATACTTTTTATGTAACTGAAATCTTCATTGTATATAGCAACTTCCGTAGTATCTAATAATGTATAAAATGGAAGAATTGAAATGTATAAAAGTTGAATAAAAAATCATGACATCATACAATTTATAAACTATGCTTGTTATATCCATAAGATAAATATTTTATAAGAATATTATCATCTTTTGACAAGATACTTATAGTTTATATAACACTATTAAGATTTAAATTTTTAAAAAATTATTTCATATCTTTCAAGTGTATAAAAGCTACTAAGAGAGGATTTAAAGTTTACTTTGTGAATTACTAATTAATACCTCAGTAGTTTAGTATGTTATTCTCTTTTTGAGATGAAGTATATAAAGCATGGTGTAAAACTCTCCACGCATAGAATTCTTATTTAAAAAGAGGCCCAATTTAATTTTTTATGTTGTCAATTTAGTATTCTTGTAATATGAAAAAATATAAATGTGGATTGAAAATTCTCACTAGTACAATTTTATATTTGAATAATTTCTTGTTCACCTTATTCAGGAATATAATTGATGATCCTCTTCGTACAAGTTAAAAATATTAAAATACGGATGTATTGATTGTCAACTTGACTTGTTCGAGTCATTTGTTAATTATTTTATATCAGAAGTATAATATTTTATAATAAATATCTATTATCTCATGATAATTTAAATCGAGATATGATGTTATCAATATTGTATTTGTCGATAATAAACCTAAAAATATTTGTAATTATTTATCTTTACTTTTATGTTAATTCTTTTACTCAAATCCTAAAAAAGATAAATTTTAATAATGTATTGTTAAAACGAGTGAACAAAAAGTCAAACATATTAAAAATCTAAAATGTCATAATGATATAAAAATTTTAGAAAACTTTAGTTTTGCTTACTCTAAGATTATAACCACTTAAAGTTCAGGATGAGTGTATTTTAATGGTCCAATGCTGGTTTATCTTGGGCAACTAATAAGGCATTTATACTTTCTTTTTATAGCAATGTTTCAACTCATTACCAACTAGTGACTTGAAATTAAAATTTTTTCATTTAACTATCATGTAAGTTATTTATCATTAAAATATAAGAGCTTAGAATATTGTTATAATATAATGGAGTGAGGATATTGTGTGTTGGTCTACTTTTGTAGTGGAAATTGGAACTCTAACTCGCTCTCACGAATTATCAATTTATGGCAATAGACTATATAATTAAATAATATTGAGAAACAATATATTATATTGGAATAATTATGTAATATAATGACATAACTATATTTTATGTGGTAATAGTTATATCCAACCTTCTTTTCAAGAAAACATAGAATCGATAGTTATAATAATGCTTTTCACGGATGAAAGTTAATATTTAAAATTTCGTTTGGGTTATCTTTTCTACAAGCTCACATTTAACTATTTCAATTTTATCGATAAAATTTGAGAGACATATATTTTAATAATTTTTAGATCATTTCGAAGTAAAATAATGACAACGCATAATGCATTACAATTTATTGTTTATGATATTAAGACAATGAACCTAATCGTGTACAGTGGGGACTATAGGATTATGTAGAGGAGGA
Organism: Musa acuminata AAA Group; assembly: GCF_036884655.1. Classification (NCBI taxonomy): domain Eukaryota; kingdom Viridiplantae; phylum Streptophyta; class Magnoliopsida; order Zingiberales; family Musaceae; genus Musa; species Musa acuminata. Next base: position 7,265 of record NW_027021336.1, on the reverse strand, counting down.
ATGATAAAAGGTTTTATATCGAATGATTTAATGTCATCTCCAGCTATATCCTCTTTGATAGCAATGGCTAAAGAACAAAAGTAATTCAATTAGTAAAATATTTTGAAACAAGATCTAAATTTTAACAAGCATACGAAGCAATAAAAACTATTATCGAATATAGCAAAATTAGTAAAAGAAACAAGCTTTAAGATTTGCATCAAAAGAATTGAAGATAACTCTTCACTTAACATATTTCCTATATGGTCCGCATTTAGAAGAACTTGGTGTTATTTATCATTGTTTTAATATCAAAACTACAATAATGCTGGATCATACACTATTTCAAATACTATAAATAAATAAATAATAATTACTACTGACCTAAGATTTTTGCCAACTCTTCTAATGCTGAAGATGATGTTGGAGCAAGCTTATCAGATGCTACCGGGAAAAATTGCAATGTCGTTAAGAGGAGGAAGACCATCAGGCTAATGAGAAGTTGTCTTAGAAACATGATGGGCCAACACTTGAATATTTGTAAATGAAATTACAATACTGAAGTAATATATCTTGATTGATGAATTGTTTATCGCAAGAGTGAGTTGCTTTAAAGATTAGGATTAATTAAACATTATGCATGAGGTTTTAGTTTTTTGAAACTGACCATGGTCGTCTAGAAACTGAAATCTTCATTGTATATTGTAACTTTCTTTGCATGCAATAACATATCTCATGGTACAAGGGAAATGTATATAAATTAAATAAAGAATTGTGACTTTATACACTATGCTTGTTATATTTATTAATAAATATTTTATAGAAATAATATCATCTTTTAACATAATGCATATACTTTATGTAAAAATCTAAGATTATTGTATGGTAAGTTGAAAAAAATATATTCCATATCCTTCAAGTGCATAAATATTATTGAGAGAGGAATAAGCATCTCTTTTGTAAATTGGCTAGTAATCCTTTAGTCATCCAATACTTTATGCTCTTTTTGTGATCAATTACATGAGGCATGGTCCTTAACTCCACACATAGAAATCTTTTTAAAAAATAAAACTAACTTAATTTTTTTTAGATCAATTTTCTTGTAATTTTTGAAAATATAAAAAGCAAAAATTCTCACTCTTAGAAATAATGATTTGAATAAAAAGCAAAAATTCTCACCTTTATTAATGAACCTAGTCGATGATCTTTTTCATAAAATTTAAAAATATCAAAACGTGGATGAAATTATTGTCAATTTGACATATTCAAGATGTTTGTTCGTTATTTTATATCAAAAGAGCAATATATTTCAATAAACATCAAGATTATCATGATAATTTGAGTCATAATATGATGTTATCATGATTTTAAACGAGCATGGCAAAGTTAGAAATATTTGTAAAAAAGTCTTTCATTTTGTGTTAATTTGTTTCCTTCATGCTAAATGACAAAGAAGAATTTTAATAATCAATTGTATAAATTTGTGAACTAAAAAGTTAAACATAATCAAAATTTATGAAGACAAATTTGATATTTTGTTAAAATGCCTTAAATATTTGTTTTGCCAACATTGACTTTGCAATCACTTAATTTTCAAGATGAGCAAATTCTAATGCTCTAAGATTATTTTATTATAGGTAACTTATAATGAGAGTTTCTTTTTATAGAAATATTTTGACTTAGTAAATGCTAGTGACATAAATTGAGAATTTGTTCATTTAACTATCGACTACGTTATTCATTATCAAAACCTAGTAGCTAATAATATAATTATACTTTAATAAAGTTAGTTTTATGGACATTGATTTGCATTTGTAGAGGAAATTGAAAATCTTCCCCTATTACAAGAATTACACATTTAAAATAATAAACTATATAATTAAATAATATCGAAAAAAATTATTCATCTTACTGGAAAATTTCTACAAAATAATGATATAACTTGATTTCATGTGGTAATAGTCATGTCAAAATTTCTTTCTTATAAACTTGGATGTTTTTATTTCTAGAAATAGAAAGAGAGCATTCTTTGATATAATAATACTTGTCATGATTGTTGGCAATCTATAAATATTTAAAATTGATATTTATAATATTGTTTGGGTCATTTTTTCCTCAAGTTGACATCTAACCATATCAATTTTATCGATAATATTAAAGACTTTTATTTTATCATTTTTTATTCATCACATATTATGATAATGATAATACATAATGCATTAAAATTTATTTTTTATGATATTAGAAAAACTTAGCTCAAGGAGATGTAAGGTGTACTAGATTTTAAAGGGGAGGTATGATTATAGGATTAATATTAATTGATCTAATCTCATCCCCAACTATCGTCTCTTTATAGCAATGACTAAAAAATAAATGTAATTCATGTTACTAAAATATTTTGAAAGAAGATCTAAATTTTAATAATTATATGATATTATCTAAAATGTTGAATAATATAGCATAATTAGTTAAAAAAAAAAAGCAATCTTGATGGCATTAAAAAAACTACACAAATTTTCACAAACTACTTATTTTTAAGGTCCATATTGTGGTGAACTTGGTGTTATTAATCATAAGTTTTAACATCGAAACATACATAATGCGTCATCGTATATTATTCCGAATATCTTAAGCAAGTGAAACTATATTATTACTAAAATAATATTTTAGCCAACTATTCTAATTCTCAAGATGATGGAGGAGCAATCTCTTTATATGATAGTGCAAAAAATTACATTGTCGTTTAAAGAAGGAAGATCGTTAGGCCAATAAGAAGTTGTCTTCGAACGTGATAGACTAACATTACTTTATACGTAAAAAAAATAAATTTTGCATTATTGAAGTAATGTGTAGATGGTTGAATTATTAATCACAAGAGTGAGGTAATATAAAGATTAGGGTCAATTAAATTTTATGCATAATGTTATATTATTTTAATACTTTTAATGTAACTGAAATCTTTATTGTATATAGTAACTTCCGTAGTATCTAATAATGTATAAAATGGAAGAATTGAAATGTATAAAAGTTGAATAAAAAATCATGACATCATACAATTTATAAACTATGCTTGTTATATCCATAAGGTAAATATTTTATAAGAATATTATCATCTTTTGACAAGATACTTATAGTTTATATAACACTATTAAGATTTAAATTTAAAAAAATTATTTCATATCTTTTAAGTGCATAAAAGCTACTAAGAGAGGATTTAAAGTTTACTTTGTGAATTACTAATTAATACCTCAGTAGTTTAGTATGTTATGCTCTTTTTGAGATGAAGTATATAAAGCATGGTGTAAAACTCTCGACGCATAGAATTCTTATTTAAAATGAGGCCCAATTTAATTTTTTATGTTGTCAATTTAGTATTCTTGTAATATGAAAAAATCTAAATGTGGATTGAAAATTCTCACTAGTACAATTTTATATTTGAATAATTTCTTGTTCACCTTATTCAGGAATATAGTTGATGATCCTCTTCCAACAAGTTAAAAATATTAAAATACGGATGTATTGATTGTCAACTTGACTTGTTCGAGTCATTTGTTAATTATTTTATATCAGAAGTATAATATTTTATAATAAATATCTATTATCTCATGATAATTTAAATCGAGATATGTTGTTATCAATATTGTATTTGTCGATAATAAACCTAAAAATATTTGTAATTATTTATCTTTGCTTTTATGTTAATTCTTTTACTCAAATCCTAAAAAAGATAAAATTTAATAATGTATTGTTAAAAGGAGTGAACAAAAAGTCAAACATATTAAAAATCTAAAATGTCACAATTATATAAAAATTTAAAAAAACTTTAGTTTTGCCTACTCTAAGATTATAACCACTTAAAGTTCAGGATGAGTGTATTTTAATGGTCCAATGCTAGTTTATCTTGGGCAACTAATAAGGCATTTATACTTTCTTTTTATAGCAATGTTTCAACTCATTACCAACTAGTGACTTGAAATTAAATTTTTTTCATTTAACTATCATGTAAGTTATTAATCATTAAAATATAAGAGCTTAGAATATTGTTATAATATAATGGAGTGAGGATATTGTGTGTTGGTCTACTTTTGTAGTGGAAATTGGAACTCTAACTCGCTCTCACGAATTATCAATTTATGGCAATAGACTATATAATTAAATAATATTGAGAAACAATATATTATATTGGAATAATTATGTAATATAATGACATAACTATATTTTATGTGGTAATAGTTATATCCAACCTTCTTTTCAAGAAAACATAGAATCGATAGTTATAATAATGCTTTTCACGGATGAAAGTTAATATTTAAAATTTCGTTTGGGTTATCTTTTCTACAAGCTCACATTTAACTATTTCAATTTTATCGATAAAATTTGAGAGACATATATTTTAATAATTTTTAGATCATTTCGAAGTAAAATAATGACAACGCATAATGCATTACAATTTATTGTTTATGATATTAAGACAATGAACCTAATCGTGTACAGCGGGGACTATAGGATTATGTAGAGGAGGAATGATAAAAGGTTTTATATCGAATGATTTGATGTCATCTCCAGCTATAGCCTCTTTGATAGCAATGGCTAAAGAACAAAAGTAATTCAATTAGTAAAATATTTTGAAACAAACTCTAAATTTTAACAAGCATACGAAGCAATAAAAACTATTATCGAATATAACAAAATTAGTAAAAGAAACAAGCTTTTAGATTTGCATCAAAAGAATTGAAGATAACTCTTCACTTAACATATTTCCTATATGGTCAGCATTGAGAAGAACTTGGTGTTATTTATCATTGTTTTAATATCAAAACTACAATAATGCTGGATCATACGCTATTTCAAATACTATAAGTAAATAAATAATAATTACTACTGACCTAAGATTTTTGCCAACTCTTCTAATGCTGAAGATGATGTTGGAGGAAGCTTATCAGACGCTACCGAGAAAAATTGCATTGTCGTTAAGAGGAGGAAGACCATCAGGCTAATGAGAAGTTGTCTTAGAAACATGATGGGCCAACACTTGAATATTTGTAAATGAAATTACAATACTGAAGTAATATATCTTGATGGATGAATTGTTTTATCGCAAGAGTGAGTTGCTTTAAAAATTAGGATTAATTAAACGTTATGCATGAGGTTTTAGTTTTTTGAAACTGACCATGGTCGTCTAGAAACTGAAATCTTCATTGTATATTGTAACTTTCTTTGCATGCAATAACATATCAAATGGTACAAGGGAAATGTATATAAATTAAATAAAGAATTATGACTTTATACACAATGCTTGTTATATTTATTAATAAATATTTTATAGAAATAATGTCATCTTTTAACATAATGCATATACTTTATGTAAAAATCTAAGATTATTGTATGGTATGTTGAAAAAAATATATTCCATATCCTTCAAGTGCATAAATATAATTGAGAGAGGAATAAGCATCTCTTTTGTAAATTGGCTAGTAATCCTTTAGTCATCCAATACTTTATGCTTTTTTGTGATCAATTACATGAGGCATGGTTCTAAACTCCACACATAGAAATCTTTTTTAAAAATAGAACTAACTTAAATTTTTTTAGATCAATTTTCTTGTAATTTTTGAAAATATAAAAAACAAAAATTCTTACTCTTAGAAATAATAATTTGAATAATATCTAGTTCACCTTTATTAATGAACCTAGTCGATGATCTTTTTCATAAAATTTAAAATTTTCAAAATGTGGATGAAATTATTGTCAATTTGACATATTCAAGATGTTTGTTCATTATTTTATATCAAAAGAGCAAACTATTTCAATAAACATCAAGATTATCATGATAATTTGAGTCATAATATGATGTTATCATGATTTTAAACGAGCATGGCAAAGTTAGAAATATTTGTAAAAAAGTCTTGCATTTTATGTTAATTTGTTTCCCCCATGCTAAATAACAAAGATGAATTTTAATAATCAATTGTATAAATATGTGAATTAAAAAGTTAAACATAATCAAAATTTATGAAGACAAATTTGATATTTTGTTAAAATGCCTTAAATATTTGTTTTGCCAACATTGACTTTGCAATCACTTAATTTTCAAGATGAGCAAATTCTAATGCTCTAAGATTATTTTATTATAGGTAACTTATAATGAGAGTTTCTTTTTATAGAAATATTTTGACTTAGTAAATGCTAGTGACCTAAATTGAGAATTTGTTCATTTAACTATCGACTACGTTATTCATTATCAAAACCTAGTAGCTAATAATATAATTATACTTTAATAAAGTTAGTTTTATGGACATTGATTTGCATTTGTAGAGGAAATTGAAAATCTACCCCTATTACAAGAATTACACATTTAAAATAATAAACTATATAATTAAATAATATCGAAAAAAATTATTCATCTTACTGGAAAATTTCTACAAAATAATGATATAACTTGATTTCATGTGGTAATAGTCATGTCAAAATTTCTTTCTTATAAACTTGGATGTTTCTATTTCTAGAAATAGAAAGAGAGCATTCTTTGATATAATAATACTTGTCATGATTGTTGGCAATCTATAAATATTTAAAATTGATATTTATAATATTGTTTGGGTCATTTTTTCCTCAAGTTGACATCTAACCATATCAATTTTATCGATAATATTAAAGACTTTTTTTTTATCATTTTTTATTCATCACATATTATGATAATGATAATACATAATGCATTAAAATTTATTTTTTATGATATTAGAAAAACTTAGCTCAAGGAGATGTAAGGTGTACTAGATTTTAAAGGGGAGGTATGATTATAGGATTAATATCAATTGATCTGATCTCATCCCCAACTATCGCCTCTTTTATAGCAATGGCTAAAAAATAAACGTAATTCATGTTACTAAAATATTTTGAAAGAAGATCTAAATTTTAATAATTATATGATATTATCTAAAATGTTGAATAATATAGCATAATTAGTTAAAAAAAAAAAAGCAATCTTGATGGCATTAAAAAAACTACACAAATTTTCACAAACTACTTATTTTTAAGGTCCATATTGTGGTGAACTTGGTGTTATTAATCATAAGTTTTAACATCGAAACATACATAATGCGTCATCGTATATTATTCCGAATATCTTAAGCAAGTGAAACTATATTATTACTAAAATAATATTTTAGCCAACTATTCTAATTCTCAAGATGATGGAGGAGCAATCTCTTTATATGATAGTGCAAAAAATTACATTGTCGTTTAAAGAAGGAAGATCGTTAGGCCAATAAGAAGTTGTCTTCGAA